>NW_028118284.1:0-51505 GCF_965113295.1 Leuciscus leuciscus | reverse complement strand
AAAACATTTTTTTTAACAAAAAGTTGTTTCAACTCATGTACCTATCTATCCATCCATCCATCCATCCATCCATCCATCCATCCATCCATCCATCCATCCATCCATCCATCCATCACTCCATCCATCAATCTATCTATAGAAATAGACACTTACCTGTCAGCATTGGTGCTGTTTCAGCACTCGTGCTGATATGCACGGCAAATGCAACCATTTTGCATTGACAGGTGAACAGCTGGGGGAAAACTCAAGTTCAGTTTGCGTCAGGGCGTCTGCATGGATGCAGGGTCAAAGGCCAAAGGCCTGGCACGCTACCTCACCTAACCAGCTAAACCTACCCACCACCTGCACAAAAAAACAGAAAACAAAACCAAAAAACACTGACCACTGGCGGGACCTACACAGACCCTACCCAAAATATACCAGGATAGACCACCCCTATATAAAATAACCCTAGATACAACAGCAATTTATAAAATAGACCCCTGTTAAAAAAAAACAAATCTAAAAAATAAAGTGCAGTACCGTGTCTACACACCTGGTGGCGCTAGAGGCGCACCAAACCACCACCAGTCGACTAGCCATACATCAATTACTATATAAACCAAGTTTCGTACAGATAAAACACACCGTTGCAGATATATGGACAGTTAAGATTCGGCCAATCAGATGCCCTTTATGCAAATGAGGGTGGTTACTAATGAGGGTGAAAGTCGTTTTTACCTCCCTACCTATATGCCATTTTAACCCTAACCTAACCATAGCCTCAAACTAACCCTAAACCCAAACTAACCATTAGTCCAAAGACTACTTTCAATATTTAACACAAAACAATAAAAAAATATGAACAAACAGTCGATCAAACTCATCTATCCATCTATCCATCTATCCATCTATCCATCTATCTATCCATCCATCCATCCATCACTCCATCACTCCATCACTCCATCCATCCATGTATAACACAGGCCTAAAAACATTCACTTTTTCAAACAAAAACTTTTTTTTTTTTAACAAAAAGTTGTTTAAACTCATGTATCTATATATTCATCTATTCATCTATCTATCTATTTATCTATCTATCCATCCATCCATCCATCCATCCATCACTCCATCCATCCATGTATAACACAGGCCTAAAAACATTCACTTTTTCAAACAAAAACATATTTTTTTTAACAAAAAGTGGTTTAAACTCATGTATCTATATATTCATCTATTCATCTATCTATCCATCCATCCATCCATCCATCCATCACTCCATCACTCCATCCATCAATGTAACACAGGCCTAAAAAACATTCACTTTTTCAAACAAAAACATTTTTTTTAACAAAAACATTTTTTTTAACAAAAAGTTGTTTCAACTCATGTACCTATCTATCCATCCATCCATCCATCCATCCATCCATCCATCCATCCATCCATCCATCCATCCATCCATCCATCCATCATCCATCCATCCATCATCATCATATCTATAGAAATAGACACTTACCTGTCAGCATTGGTGCTGTTTCAGCACTCGTGCTGATATGCACGGCAAATGCAACCATTTTGCATTGACAGGTGAACAGCTGGGGGAAAACTCAAGTTCAGTTTGCGTCAGGGCGTCTGCATGGATGCAGGGTCAAAGGCCAAAGGCCTGGCACGCTACCTCACCTAACCAGCTAAACCTACCCACCACCTGCACAAAAAAACAGAAAACAAAACCAAAAAACACTGACCACTGGCGGGACCTACACAGACCCTACCCAAAATATACCAGGATAGACCACCCCTATATAAAATAACCCTAGATACAACAGCAATTTATAAAATAGACCCCTGTTAAAAAAAAACAAATCTAAAAAATAAAGTGCAGTACCGTGTCTACACACCTGGTGGCGCTAGAGGCGCACCAAACCACCACCAGTCGACTAGCCATACATCAATTACTATATAAACCAAGTTTCGTACAGATAAAACACACCGTTGCAGATATATGGACAGTTAAGATTCGGCCAATCAGATGCCCTTTATGCAAATGAGGGTGGTTACTAATGAGGGTGAAAGTCGTTTTTACCTCCCTACCTATATGCCATTTTAACCCTAACCTAACCATAGCCTAACCTAACCATAGCCCCAAACTAACCCTAAACCCAAACTAACCATTAGTCCAAAGACTACTTTCAATATTTAACACAAAACAATAAAAAAATATGAACAAACAGTCGATCAAACTCATCTATCCATCTATCCATCTATCCATCTATCCATCTATCTATCCATCCATCCATCCATCCATCCATCACTCCATCACTCCATCCATCCATGTATAACACAGGCCTAAAAACATTCACTTTTTCAAACAAAAACTTTTTTTTTTTTAACAAAAAGTTGTTTAAACTCATGTATCTATATATTCATCTATTCATCTATCTATCTATTTATCTATCTATCCATCCATCCATCCATCCATCCATCACTCCATCCATCCATGTATAACACAGGCCTAAAAACATTCACTTTTTCAAACAAAAACATATTTTTTTTAACAAAAAGTGGTTTAAACTCATGTATCTATATATTCATCTATTCATCTATCTATCCATCCATCCATCCATCCATCCATCACTCCATCACTCCATCCATCAATGTAACACAGGCCTAAAAAACATTCACTTTTTCAAACAAAAACATTTTTTTTAACAAAAACATTTTTTTTAACAAAAAGTTGTTTCAACTCATGTACCTATCTATCCATCCATCCATCCATCCATCCATCCATCCATCCATCCATCCATCCATCCATCACTCCATCCATCAATCTATCTATAGAAATAGACACTTACCTGTCAGCATTGGTGCTGTTTCAGCACTCGTGCTGATATGCACGGCAAATGCAACCATTTTGCATTGACAGGTGAACAGCTGGGGGAAAACTCAAGTTCAGTTTGCGTCAGGGCGTCTGCATGGATGCAGGGTCAAAGGCCAAAGGCCTGGCACGCTACCTCACCTAACCAGCTAAACCTACCCACCACCTGCACAAAAAAACAGAAAACAAAACCAAAAAACACTGACCACTGGCGGGACCTACACAGACCCTACCCAAAATATACCAGGATAGACCACCCCTATATAAAATAACCCTAGATACAACAGCAATTTATAAAATAGACCCCTGTTAAAAAAAAACAAATCTAAAAAATAAAGTGCAGTACCGTGTCTACACACCTGGTGGCGCTAGAGGCGCACCAAACCACCACCAGTCGACTAGCCATACATCAATTACTATATAAACCAAGTTTCGTACAGATAAAACACACCGTTGCAGATATATGGACAGTTAAGATTCGGCCAATCAGATGCCCTTTATGCAAATGAGGGTGGTTACTAATGAGGGTGAAAGTCGTTTTTACCTCCCTACCTATATGCCATTTTAACCCTAACCTAACCATAGCCTCAAACTAACCCTAAACCCAAACTAACCATTAGTCCAAAGACTACTTTCAATATTTAACACAAAACAATAAAAAAATATGAACAAACAGTCGATCAAACTCATCTATCCATCTATCCATCTATCCATCTATCCATCTATCTATCCATCCATCCATCCATCACTCCATCACTCCATCACTCCATCCATCCATGTATAACACAGGCCTAAAAACATTCACTTTTTCAAACAAAAACTTTTTTTTTTTTAACAAAAAGTTGTTTAAACTCATGTATCTATATATTCATCTATTCATCTATCTATCTATTTATCTATCTATCCATCCATCCATCCATCCATCCATCACTCCATCCATCCATGTATAACACAGGCCTAAAAACATTCACTTTTTCAAACAAAAACATATTTTTTTTAACAAAAAGTGGTTTAAACTCATGTATCTATATATTCATCTATTCATCTATCTATCCATCCATCCATCCATCCATCCATCACTCCATCACTCCATCCATCAATGTAACACAGGCCTAAAAAACATTCACTTTTTCAAACAAAAACATTTTTTTTAACAAAAACATTTTTTTTAACAAAAAGTTGTTTCAACTCATGTACCTATCTATCCATCCATCCATCCATCCATCCATCCATCCATCCATCCATCCATCCATCCATCCATCCATCCATCCATCACTCCATCCATCAATCTATCTATAGAAATAGACACTTACCTGTCAGCATTGGTGCTGTTTCAGCACTCGTGCTGATATGCACGGCAAATGCAACCATTTTGCATTGACAGGTGAACAGCTGGGGGAAAACTCAAGTTCAGTTTGCGTCAGGGCGTCTGCATGGATGCAGGGTCAAAGGCCAAAGGCCTGGCACGCTACCTCACCTAACCAGCTAAACCTACCCACCACCTGCACAAAAAAACAGAAAACAAAACCAAAAAACACTGACCACTGGCGGGACCTACACAGACCCTACCCAAAATATACCAGGATAGACCACCCCTATATAAAATAACCCTAGATACAACAGCAATTTATAAAATAGACCCCTGTTAAAAAAAAACAAATCTAAAAAATAAAGTGCAGTACCGTGTCTACACACCTGGTGGCGCTAGAGGCGCACCAAACCACCACCAGTCGACTAGCCATACATCAATTACTATATAAACCAAGTTTCGTACAGATAAAACACACCGTTGCAGATATATGGACAGTTAAGATTCGGCCAATCAGATGCCCTTTATGCAAATGAGGGTGGTTACTAATGAGGGTGAAAGTCGTTTTTACCTCCCTACCTATATGCCATTTTAACCCTAACCTAACCATAGCCTAACCTAACCATAGCCCCAAACTAACCCTAAACCCAAACTAACCATTAGTCCAAAGACTACTTTCAATATTTAACACAAAACAATAAAAAAATATGAACAAACAGTCGATCAAACTCATCTATCCATCTATCCATCTATCCATCTATCCATCTATCTATCCATCCATCCATCCATCCATCCATCACTCCATCACTCCATCCATCCATGTATAACACAGGCCTAAAAACATTCACTTTTTCAAACAAAAACTTTTTTTTTTTTAACAAAAAGTTGTTTAAACTCATGTATCTATATATTCATCTATTCATCTATCTATCTATTTATCTATCTATCCATCCATCCATCCATCCATCCATCACTCCATCCATCCATGTATAACACAGGCCTAAAAACATTCACTTTTTCAAACAAAAACATATTTTTTTTAACAAAAAGTGGTTTAAACTCATGTATCTATATATTCATCTATTCATCTATCTATCCATCCATCCATCCATCCATCCATCACTCCATCACTCCATCCATCAATGTAACACAGGCCTAAAAAACATTCACTTTTTCAAACAAAAACATTTTTTTTAACAAAAACATTTTTTTTAACAAAAAGTTGTTTCAACTCATGTACCTATCTATCCATCCATCCATCCATCCATCCATCCATCCATCCATCCATCCATCCATCCATCACTCCATCCATCAATCTATCTATAGAAATAGACACTTACCTGTCAGCATTGGTGCTGTTTCAGCACTCGTGCTGATATGCACGGCAAATGCAACCATTTTGCATTGACAGGTGAACAGCTGGGGGAAAACTCAAGTTCAGTTTGCGTCAGGGCGTCTGCATGGATGCAGGGTCAAAGGCCAAAGGCCTGGCACGCTACCTCACCTAACCAGCTAAACCTACCCACCACCTGCACAAAAAAACAGAAAACAAAACCAAAAAACACTGACCACTGGCGGGACCTACACAGACCCTACCCAAAATATACCAGGATAGACCACCCCTATATAAAATAACCCTAGATACAACAGCAATTTATAAAATAGACCCCTGTTAAAAAAAAACAAATCTAAAAAATAAAGTGCAGTACCGTGTCTACACACCTGGTGGCGCTAGAGGCGCACCAAACCACCACCAGTCGACTAGCCATACATCAATTACTATATAAACCAAGTTTCGTACAGATAAAACACACCGTTGCAGATATATGGACAGTTAAGATTCGGCCAATCAGATGCCCTTTATGCAAATGAGGGTGGTTACTAATGAGGGTGAAAGTCGTTTTTACCTCCCTACCTATATGCCATTTTAACCCTAACCTAACCATAGCCTCAAACTAACCCTAAACCCAAACTAACCATTAGTCCAAAGACTACTTTCAATATTTAACACAAAACAATAAAAAAATATGAACAAACAGTCGATCAAACTCATCTATCCATCTATCCATCTATCCATCTATCCATCTATCTATCCATCCATCCATCCATCACTCCATCACTCCATCACTCCATCCATCCATGTATAACACAGGCCTAAAAACATTCACTTTTTCAAACAAAAACTTTTTTTTTTTTAACAAAAAGTTGTTTAAACTCATGTATCTATATATTCATCTATTCATCTATCTATCTATTTATCTATCTATCCATCCATCCATCCATCCATCCATCCATCCATCACTCCATCCATCCATGTATAACACAGGCCTAAAAACATTCACTTTTTCAAACAAAAACATATTTTTTTTAACAAAAAGTGGTTTAAACTCATGTATCTATATATTCATCTATTCATCTATCTATCCATCCATCCATCCATCCATCCATCACTCCATCACTCCATCCATCAATGTAACACAGGCCTAAAAAACATTCACTTTTTCAAACAAAAACATTTTTTTTAACAAAAACATTTTTTTTAACAAAAAGTTGTTTCAACTCATGTACCTATCTATCCATCCATCCATCCATCCATCCATCCATCCATCCATCCATCCATCCATCCATCCATCCATCCATCACTCCATCCATCAATCTATCTATAGAAATAGACACTTACCTGTCAGCATTGGTGCTGTTTCAGCACTCGTGCTGATATGCACGGCAAATGCAACCATTTTGCATTGACAGGTGAACAGCTGGGGGAAAACTCAAGTTCAGTTTGCGTCAGGGCGTCTGCATGGATGCAGGGTCAAAGGCCAAAGGCCTGGCACGCTACCTCACCTAACCAGCTAAACCTACCCACCACCTGCACAAAAAAAACAGAAAACAAAACCAAAAAACACTGACCACTGGCGGGACCTACACAGACCCTACCCAAAATATACCAGGATAGACCACCCCTATATAAAATAACCCTAGATACAACAGCAATTTATAAAATAGACCCCTGTTAAAAAAAAACAAATCTAAAAAATAAAGTGCAGTACCGTGTCTACACACCTGGTGGCGCTAGAGGCGCACCAAACCACCACCAGTCGACTAGCCATACATCAATTACTATATAAACCAAGTTTCGTACAGATAAAACACACCGTTGCAGATATATGGACAGTTAAGATTCGGCCAATCAGATGCCCTTTATGCAAATGAGGGTGGTTACTAATGAGGGTGAAAGTCGTTTTTACCTCCCTACCTATATGCCATTTTAACCCTAACCTAACCATAGCCTAACCTAACCATAGCCCCAAACTAACCCTAAACCCAAACTAACCATTAGTCCAAAGACTACTTTCAATATTTAACACAAAACAATAAAAAAATATGAACAAACAGTCGATCAAACTCATCTATCCATCTATCCATCTATCCATCTATCCATCTATCTATCCATCCATCCATCCATCCATCCATCACTCCATCACTCCATCCATCCATGTATAACACAGGCCTAAAAACATTCACTTTTTCAAACAAAAACTTTTTTTTTTTTAACAAAAAGTTGTTTAAACTCATGTATCTATATATTCATCTATTCATCTATCTATCTATTTATCTATCTATCCATCCATCCATCCATCCATCCATCACTCCATCCATCCATGTATAACACAGGCCTAAAAACATTCACTTTTTCAAACAAAAACATATTTTTTTTAACAAAAAGTGGTTTAAACTCATGTATCTATATATTCATCTATTCATCTATCTATCCATCCATCCATCCATCCATCCATCACTCCATCACTCCATCCATCAATGTAACACAGGCCTAAAAAACATTCACTTTTTCAAACAAAAACATTTTTTTTAACAAAAACATTTTTTTTAACAAAAAGTTGTTTCAACTCATGTACCTATCTATCCATCCATCCATCCATCCATCCATCCATCCATCCATCCATCCATCCATCATCCATCCATCAATCTATCTATAGAAATAGACACTTACCTGTCAGCATTGGTGCTGTTTCAGCACTCGTGCTGATATGCACGGCAAATGCAACCATTTTGCATTGACAGGTGAACAGCTGGGGGAAAACTCAAGTTCAGTTTGCGTCAGGGCGTCTGCATGGATGCAGGGTCAAAGGCCAAAGGCCTGGCACGCTACCTCACCTAACCAGCTAAACCTACCCACCACCTGCACAAAAAAACAGAAAACAAAACCAAAAAACACTGACCACTGGCGGGACCTACACAGACCCTACCCAAAATATACCAGGATAGACCACCCCTATATAAAATAACCCTAGATACAACAGCAATTTATAAAATAGACCCCTGTTAAAAAAAAACAAATCTAAAAAATAAAGTGCAGTACCGTGTCTACACACCTGGTGGCGCTAGAGGCGCACCAAACCACCACCAGTCGACTAGCCATACATCAATTACTATATAAACCAAGTTTCGTACAGATAAAACACACCGTTGCAGATATATGGACAGTTAAGATTCGGCCAATCAGATGCCCTTTATGCAAATGAGGGTGGTTACTAATGAGGGTGAAAGTCGTTTTTACCTCCCTACCTATATGCCATTTTAACCCTAACCTAACCATAGCCTCAAACTAACCCTAAACCCAAACTAACCATTAGTCCAAAGACTACTTTCAATATTTAACACAAAACAATAAAAAAATATGAACAAACAGTCGATCAAACTCATCTATCCATCTATCCATCTATCCATCTATCCATCTATCTATCCATCCATCCATCCATCACTCCATCACTCCATCACTCCATCCATCCATGTATAACACAGGCCTAAAAACATTCACTTTTTCAAACAAAAACTTTTTTTTTTTTAACAAAAAGTTGTTTAAACTCATGTATCTATATATTCATCTATTCATCTATCTATCTATTTATCTATCTATCCATCCATCCATCCATCCATCCATCCATCACTCCATCCATCCATGTATAACACAGGCCTAAAAACATTCACTTTTTCAAACAAAAACATATTTTTTTTAACAAAAAGTGGTTTAAACTCATGTATCTATATATTCATCTATTCATCTATCTATCCATCCATCCATCCATCCATCCATCACTCCATCACTCCATCCATCAATGTAACACAGGCCTAAAAAACATTCACTTTTTCAAACAAAAACATTTTTTTTAACAAAAACATTTTTTTTAACAAAAAGTTGTTTCAACTCATGTACCTATCTATCCATCCATCCATCCATCCATCCATCCATCCATCCATCCATCCATCCATCCATCCATCCATCCATCACTCCATCCATCAATCTATCTATAGAAATAGACACTTACCTGTCAGCATTGGTGCTGTTTCAGCACTCGTGCTGATATGCACGGCAAATGCAACCATTTTGCATTGACAGGTGAACAGCTGGGGGAAAACTCAAGTTCAGTTTGCGTCAGGGCGTCTGCATGGATGCAGGGTCAAAGGCCAAAGGCCTGGCACGCTACCTCACCTAACCAGCTAAACCTACCCACCACCTGCACAAAAAAAACAGAAAACAAAACCAAAAAACACTGACCACTGGCGGGACCTACACAGACCCTACCCAAAATATACCAGGATAGACCACCCCTATATAAAATAACCCTAGATACAACAGCAATTTATAAAATAGACCCCTGTTAAAAAAAAACAAATCTAAAAAATAAAGTGCAGTACCGTGTCTACACACCTGGTGGCGCTAGAGGCGCACCAAACCACCACCAGTCGACTAGCCATACATCAATTACTATATAAACCAAGTTTCGTACAGATAAAACACACCGTTGCAGATATATGGACAGTTAAGATTCGGCCAATCAGATGCCCTTTATGCAAATGAGGGTGGTTACTAATGAGGGTGAAAGTCGTTTTTACCTCCCTACCTAACCCTAACCCTAACCCTAACCCTAACCATTTTAACCCTAACCTAACCATAGCCTCAAACTAACCCTAAACCCAAACTAACCATTAGTCCAAAGACTACTTTCAATATTTAACACAAAACAATAAAAAAATATGAACAAACAGTCGATCAAACTCATCTATCCATCTATCCATCTATCCATCTATCCATCTATCTATCCATCCATCCATCCATCACTCCATCACTCCATCACTCCATCCATCCATGTATAACACAGGCCTAAAAACATTCACTTTTTCAAACAAAAACTTTTTTTTTTTTTACAAAAAGTTGTTTAAACTCATGTATCTATATATTCATCTATTCATCTATCTATCTATTTATCTATCTATCCATCCATCCATCCATCCATCCATCACTCCATCCATCCATGTATAACACAGGCCTAAAAACATTCACTTTTTCAAACAAAAACATATTTTTTTTAACAAAAAGTGGTTTAAACTCATGTATCTATATATTCATCTATTCATCTATCTATCCATCCATCCATCCATCCATCCATCACTCCATCACTCCATCCATCAATGTAACACAGGCCTAAAAAACATTCACTTTTTCAAACAAAAACATTTTTTTTAACAAAAACATTTTTTTTAACAAAAAGTTGTTTCAACTCATGTACCTATCTATCCATCCATCCATCCATCCATCCATCCATCCATCCATCCATCCATCCATCCATCCATCCATCCATCCATCACTCCATCCATCAATCTATCTATAGAAATAGACACTTACCTGTCAGCATTGGTGCTGTTTCAGCACTCGTGCTGATATGCACGGCAAATGCAACCATTTTGCATTGACAGGTGAACAGCTGGGGGAAAACTCAAGTTCAGTTTGCGTCAGGGCGTCTGCATGGATGCAGGGTCAAAGGCCAAAGGCCTGGCACGCTACCTCACCTAACCAGCTAAACCTACCCACCACCTGCACAAAAAAACAGAAAACAAAACCAAAAAACACTGACCACTGGCGGGACCTACACAGACCCTACCCAAAATATACCAGGATAGACCACCCCTATATAAAATAACCCTAGATACAACAGCAATTTATAAAATAGACCCCTGTTAAAAAAAAACAAATCTAAAAAATAAAGTGCAGTACCGTGTCTACACACCTGGTGGCGCTAGAGGCGCACCAAACCACCACCAGTCGACTAGCCATACATCAATTACTATATAAACCAAGTTTCGTACAGATAAAACACACCGTTGCAGATATATGGACAGTTAAGATTCGGCCAATCAGATGCCCTTTATGCAAATGAGGGTGGTTACTAATGAGGGTGAAAGTCGTTTTTACCTCCCTACCTATATGCCATTTTAACCCTAACCTAACCATAGCCTCAAACTAACCCTAAACCCAAACTAACCATTAGTCCAAAGACTACTTTCAATATTTAACACAAAACAATAAAAAAATATGAACAAACAGTCGATCAAACTCATCTATCCATCTATCCATCTATCCATCTATCCATCTATCTATCCATCCATCCATCCATCACTCCATCACTCCATCACTCCATCCATCCATGTATAACACAGGCCTAAAAACATTCACTTTTTCAAACAAAAACTTTTTTTTTTTTAACAAAAAGTTGTTTAAACTCATGTATCTATATATTCATCTATTCATCTATCTATCTATTTATCTATCTATCCATCCATCCATCCATCCATCCATCACTCCATCCATCCATGTATAACACAGGCCTAAAAACATTCACTTTTTCAAACAAAAACATATTTTTTTTAACAAAAAGTGGTTTAAACTCATGTATCTATATATTCATCTATTCATCTATCTATCCATCCATCCATCCATCCATCCATCACTCCATCACTCCATCCATCAATGTAACACAGGCCTAAAAAACATTCACTTTTTCAAACAAAAACATTTTTTTTAACAAAAAAATTTTTTTTAACAAAAAGTTGTTTCAACTCATGTACCTATCTATCCATCCATCCATCCATCCATCCATCCATCCATCCATCCATCCATCCATCCATCCATCCATCCATCCATCACTCCATCCATCAATCTATCTATAGAAATAGACACTTACCTGTCAGCATTGGTGCTGTTTCAGCACTCGTGCTGATATGCACGGCAAATGCAACCATTTTGCATTGACAGGTGAACAGCTGGGGGAAAACTCAAGTTCAGTTTGCGTCAGGGCGTCTGCATGGATGCAGGGTCAAAGGCCAAAGGCCTGGCACGCTACCTCACCTAACCAGCTAAACCTACCCACCACCTGCACAAAAAAACAGAAAACAAAACCAAAAAACACTGACCACTGGCGGGACCTACACAGACCCTACCCAAAATATACCAGGATAGACCACCCCTATATAAAATAACCCTAGATACAACAGCAATTTATAAAATAGACCCCTGTTAAAAAAAAACAAATCTAAAAAATAAAGTGCAGTACCGTGTCTACACACCTGGTGGCGCTAGAGGCGCACCAAACCACCACCAGTCGACTAGCCATACATCAATTACTATATAAACCAAGTTTCGTACAGATAAAACACACCGTTGCAGATATATGGACAGTTAAGATTCGGCCAATCAGATGCCCTTTATGCAAATGAGGGTGGTTACTAATGAGGGTGAAAGTCGTTTTTACCTCCCTACCTATATGCCATTTTAACCCTAACCTAACCATAGCCTCAAACTAACCCTAAACCCAAACTAACCATTAGTCCAAAGACTACTTTCAATATTTAACACAAAACAATAAAAAAATATGAACAAACAGTCGATCAAACTCATCTATCCATCTATCCATCTATCCATCTATCCATCTATCTATCCATCCATCCATCCATCACTCCATCACTCCATCACTCCATCACTCCATCCATCCATGTATAACACAGGCCTAAAAACATTCACTTTTTCAAACAAAAACTTTTTTTTTTTTAACAAAAAGTTGTTTAAACTCATGTATCTATATATTCATCTATTCATCTATCTATCTATTTATCTATCTATCCATCCATCCATCCATCCATCCATCACTCCATCCATCCATGTATAACACAGGCCTAAAAACATTCACTTTTTCAAACAAAAACATATTTTTTTTAACAAAAAGTGGTTTAAACTCATGTATCTATATATTCATCTATTCATCTATCTATCCATCCATCCATCCATCCATCCATCACTCCATCACTCCATCCATCAATGTAACACAGGCCTAAAAAACATTCACTTTTTCAAACAAAAACATTTTTTTTAACAAAAACATTTTTTTTAACAAAAAGTTGTTTCAACTCATGTACCTATCTATCCATCCATCCATCCATCCATCCATCCATCCATCCATCCATCCATCCATCCATCCATCCATCCATCCATCACTCCATCCATCAATCTATCTATAGAAATAGACACTTACCTGTCAGCATTGGTGCTGTTTCAGCACTCGTGCTGATATGCACGGCAAATGCAACCATTTTGCATTGACAGGTGAACAGCTGGGGGAAAACTCAAGTTCAGTTTGCGTCAGGGCGTCTGCATGGATGCAGGGTCAAAGGCCAAAGGCCTGGCACGCTACCTCACCTAACCAGCTAAACCTACCCACCACCTGCACAAAAAAACAGAAAACAAAACCAAAAAACACTGACCACTGGCGGGACCTACACAGACCCTACCCAAAATATACCAGGATAGACCACCCCTATATAAAATAACCCTAGATACAACAGCAATTTATAAAATAGACCCCTGTTAAAAAAAAACAAATCTAAAAAATAAAGTGCAGTACCGTGTCTACACACCTGGTGGCGCTAGAGGCGCACCAAACCACCACCAGTCGACTAGCCATACATCAATTACTATATAAACCAAGTTTCGTACAGATAAAACACACCGTTGCAGATATATGGACAGTTAAGATTCGGCCAATCAGATGCCCTTTATGCAAATGAGGGTGGTTACTAATGAGGGTGAAAGTCGTTTTTACCTCCCTACCTATATGCCATTTTAACCCTAACCTAACCATAGCCCCAAACTAACCCTAAACCCAAACTAACCATTAGTCCAAAGACTACTTTCAATATTTAACACAAAACAATAAAAAAATATGAACAAACAGTCGATCAAACTCATCTATCCATCTATCCATCTATCCATCTATCCATCTATCTATCCATCCATCCATCCATCACTCCATCACTCCATCACTCCATCCATCCATGTATAACACAGGCCTAAAAACATTCACTTTTTCAAACAAAAACTTTTTTTTTTTTAACAAAAAGTTGTTTAAACTCATGTATCTATATATTCATCTATTCATCTATCTATCTATTTATCTATCTATCCATCCATCCATCCATCCATCCATCACTCCATCCATCCATGTATAACACAGGCCTAAAAACATTCACTTTTTCAAACAAAAACATATTTTTTTTAACAAAAAGTGGTTTAAACTCATGTATCTATATATTCATCTATTCATCTATCTATCCATCCATCCATCCATCCATCCATCACTCCATCACTCCATCCATCAATGTAACACAGGCCTAAAAAACATTCACTTTTTCAAACAAAAACATTTTTTTTAACAAAAACATTTTTTTTAACAAAAAGTTGTTTCAACTCATGTACCTATCTATCCATCCATCCATCCATCCATCCATCCATCCATCCATCCATCCATCCATCCATCCATCCATCCATCCATCCATCCATCCATCACTCCATCCATCAATCTATCTATAGAAATAGACACTTACCTGTCAGCATTGGTGCTGTTTCAGCACTCGTGCTGATATGCACGGCAAATGCAACCATTTTGCATTGACAGGTGAACAGCTGGGGGAAAACTCAAGTTCAGTTTGCGTCAGGGCGTCTGCATGGATGCAGGGTCAAAGGCCAAAGGCCTGGCACGCTACCTCACCTAACCAGCTAAACCTACCCACCACCTGCACAAAAAAACAGAAAACAAAACCAAAAAACACTGACCACTGGCGGGACCTACACAGACCCTACCCAAAATATACCAGGATAGACCACCCCTATATAAAATAACCCTAGATACAACAGCAATTTATAAAATAGACCCCTGTTAAAAAAAAACAAATCTAAAAAATAAAGTGCAGTACCGTGTCTACACACCTGGTGGCGCTAGAGGCGCACCAAACCACCACCAGTCGACTAGCCATACATCAATTACTATATAAACCAAGTTTCGTACAGATAAAACACACCGTTGCAGATATATGGACAGTTAAGATTCGGCCAATCAGATGCCCTTTATGCAAATGAGGGTGGTTACTAATGAGGGTGAAAGTCGTTTTTACCTCCCTACCTATATGCCATTTTAACCCTAACCTAACCATAGCCTCAAACTAACCCTAAACCCAAACTAACCATTAGTCCAAAGACTACTTTCAATATTTAACACAAAACAATAAAAAAATATGAACAAACAGTCGATCAAACTCATCTATCCATCTATCCATCTATCCATCTATCCATCTATCTATCCATCCATCCATCCATCACTCCATCACTCCATCACTCCATCCATCCATGTATAACACAGGCCTAAAAACATTCACTTTTTCAAACAAAAACTTTTTTTTTTTTAACAAAAAGTTGTTTAAACTCATGTATCTATATATTCATCTATTCATCTATCTATCTATTTATCTATCTATCCATCCATCCATCCATCCATCCATCACTCCATCCATCCATGTATAACACAGGCCTAAAAACATTCACTTTTTCAAACAAAAACATATTTTTTTTAACAAAAAGTGGTTTAAACTCATGTATCTATATATTCATCTATTCATCTATCTATCCATCCATCCATCCATCCATCCATCACTCCATCACTCCATCCATCAATGTAACACAGGCCTAAAAAACATTCACTTTTTCAAACAAAAACATTTTTTTTAACAAAAACATTTTTTTTAACAAAAAGTTGTTTCAACTCATGTACCTATCTATCCATCCATCCATCCATCCATCCATCCATCCATCCATCCATCCATCCATCCATCCATCCATCCATCACTCCATCCATCAATCTATCTATAGAAATAGACACTTACCTGTCAGCATTGGTGCTGTTTCAGCACTCGTGCTGATATGCACGGCAAATGCAACCATTTTGCATTGACAGGTGAACAGCTGGGGGAAAACTCAAGTTCAGTTTGCGTCAGGGCGTCTGCATGGATGCAGGGTCAAAGGCCAAAGGCCTGGCACGCTACCTCACCTAACCAGCTAAACCTACCCACCACCTGCACAAAAAAACAGAAAACAAAACCAAAAAACACTGACCACTGGCGGGACCTACACAGACCCTACCCAAAATATACCAGGATAGACCACCCCTATATAAAATAACCCTAGATACAACAGCAATTTATAAAATAGACCCCTGTTAAAAAAAAACAAATCTAAAAAATAAAGTGCAGTACCGTGTCTACACACCTGGTGGCGCTAGAGGCGCACCAAACCACCACCAGTCGACTAGCCATACATCAATTACTATATAAACCAAGTTTCGTACAGATAAAACACACCGTTGCAGATATATGGACAGTTAAGATTCGGCCAATCAGATGCCCTTTATGCAAATGAGGGTGGTTACTAATGAGGGTGAAAGTCGTTTTTACCTCCCTACCTATATGCCATTTTAACCCTAACCTAACCATAGCCTCAAACTAACCCTAAACCCAAACTAACCATTAGTCCAAAGACTACTTTCAATATTTAACACAAAACAATAAAAAAATATGAACAAACAGTCGATCAAACTCATCTATCCATCTATCCATCTATCCATCTATCCATCTATCTATCCATCCATCCATCCATCACTCCATCACTCCATCACTCCATCCATCCATGTATAACACAGGCCTAAAAACATTCACTTTTTCAAACAAAAACTTTTTTTTTTTTAACAAAAAGTTGTTTAAACTCATGTATCTATATATTCATCTATTCATCTATCTATCTATTTATCTATCTATCCATCCATCCATCCATCCATCCATCACTCCATCCATCCATGTATAACACAGGCCTAAAAACATTCACTTTTTCAAACAAAAACATATTTTTTTTAACAAAAAGTGGTTTAAACTCATGTATCTATATATTCATCTATTCATCTATCTATCCATCCATCCATCCATCCATCCATCACTCCATCACTCCATCCATCAATGTAACACAGGCCTAAAAAACATTCACTTTTTCAAACAAAAACATTTTTTTTAACAAAAACATTTTTTTTAACAAAAAGTTGTTTCAACTCATGTACCTATCTATCCATCCATCCATCCATCCATCCATCCATCCATCCATCCATCCATCCATCCATCCATCCATCCATCACTCCATCCATCAATCTATCTATAGAAATAGACACTTACCTGTCAGCATTGGTGCTGTTTCAGCACTCGTGCTGATATGCACGGCAAATGCAACCATTTTGCATTGACAGGTGAACAGCTGGGGGAAAACTCAAGTTCAGTTTGCGTCAGGGCGTCTGCATGGATGCAGGGTCAAAGGCCAAAGGCCTGGCACGCTACCTCACCTAACCAGCTAAACCTACCCACCACCTGCACAAAAAAACAGAAAACAAAACCAAAAAACACTGACCACTGGCGGGACCTACACAGACCCTACCCAAAATATACCAGGATAGACCACCCCTATATAAAATAACCCTAGATACAACAGCAATTTATAAAATAGACCCCTGTTAAAAAAAAACAAATCTAAAAAATAAAGTGCAGTACCGTGTCTACACACCTGGTGGCGCTAGAGGCGCACCAAACCACCACCAGTCGACTAGCCATACATCAATTACTATATAAACCAAGTTTCGTACAGATAAAACACACCGTTGCAGATATATGGACAGTTAAGATTCGGCCAATCAGATGCCCTTTATGCAAATGAGGGTGGTTACTAATGAGGGTGAAAGTCGTTTTTACCTCCCTACCTATATGCCATTTTAACCCTAACCTAACCATAGCCTCAAACTAACCCTAAACCCAAACTAACCATTAGTCCAAAGACTACTTTCAATATTTAACACAAAACAATAAAAAAATATGAACAAACAGTCGATCAAACTCATCTATCCATCTATCCATCTATCCATCTATCCATCTATCTATCCATCCATCCATCCATCACTCCATCACTCCATCACTCCATCCATCCATGTATAACACAGGCCTAAAAACATTCACTTTTTCAAACAAAAACTTTTTTTTTTTTAACAAAAAGTTGTTTAAACTCATGTATCTATATATTCATCTATTCATCTATCTATCTATTTATCTATCTATCCATCCATCCATCCATCCATCCATCACTCCATCCATCCATGTATAACACAGGCCTAAAAACATTCACTTTTTCAAACAAAAACATATTTTTTTTAACAAAAAGTGGTTTAAACTCATGTATCTATATATTCATCTATTCATCTATCTATCCATCCATCCATCCATCCATCCATCACTCCATCACTCCATCCATCAATGTAACACAGGCCTAAAAAACATTCACTTTTTCAAACAAAAACATTTTTTTTAACAAAAACATTTTTTTTAACAAAAAGTTGTTTCAACTCATGTACCTATCTATCCATCCATCCATCCATCCATCCATCCATCCATCCATCCATCCATCCATCCATCCATCCATCCATCCATCACTCCATCCATCAATCTATCTATAGAAATAGACACTTACCTGTCAGCATTGGTGCTGTTTCAGCACTCGTGCTGATATGCACGGCAAATGCAACCATTTTGCATTGACAGGTGAACAGCTGGGGGAAAACTCAAGTTCAGTTTGCGTCAGGGCGTCTGCATGGATGCAGGGTCAAAGGCCAAAGGCCTGGCACGCTACCTCACCTAACCAGCTAAACCTACCCACCACCTGCACAAAAAAACAGAAAACAAAACCAAAAAACACTGACCACTGGCGGGACCTACACAGACCCTACCCAAAATATACCAGGATAGACCACCCCTATATAAAATAACCCTAGATACAACAGCAATTTATAAAATAGACCCCTGTTAAAAAAAAACAAATCTAAAAAATAAAGTGCAGTACCGTGTCTACACACCTGGTGGCGCTAGAGGCGCACCAAACCACCACCAGTCGACTAGCCATACATCAATTACTATATAAACCAAGTTTCGTACAGATAAAACACACCGTTGCAGATATATGGACAGTTAAGATTCGGCCAATCAGATGCCCTTTATGCAAATGAGGGTGGTTACTAATGAGGGTGAAAGTCGTTTTTACCTCCCTACCTATATGCCATTTTAACCCTAACCTAACCATAGCCTAACCTAACCATAGCCCCAAACTAACCCTAAACCCAAACTAACCATTAGTCCAAAGACTACTTTCAATATTTAACACAAAACAATAAAAAAATATGAACAAACAGTCGATCAAACTCATCTATCCATCTATCCATCTATCCATCTATCCATCTATCTATCCATCCATCCATCCATCCATCCATCACTCCATCACTCCATCCATCCATGTATAACACAGGCCTAAAAACATTCACTTTTTCAAACAAAAACTTTTTTTTTTTTAACAAAAAGTTGTTTAAACTCATGTATCTATATATTCATCTATTCATCTATCTATCTATTTATCTATCTATCCATCCATCCATCCATCCATCCATCACTCCATCCATCCATGTATAACACAGGCCTAAAAACATTCACTTTTTCAAACAAAAACATATTTTTTTTAACAAAAAGTGGTTTAAACTCATGTATCTATATATTCATCTATTCATCTATCTATCCATCCATCCATCCATCCATCCATCACTCCATCACTCCATCCATCAATGTAACACAGGCCTAAAAAACATTCACTTTTTCAAACAAAAACATTTTTTTTAACAAAAACATTTTTTTTAACAAAAAGTTGTTTCAACTCATGTACCTATCTATCCATCCATCCATCCATCCATCCATCCATCCATCCATCCATCCATCCATCCATCACTCCATCCATCAATCTATCTATAGAAATAGACACTTACCTGTCAGCATTGGTGCTGTTTCAGCACTCGTGCTGATATGCACGGCAAATGCAACCATTTTGCATTGACAGGTGAACAGCTGGGGGAAAACTCAAGTTCAGTTTGCGTCAGGGCGTCTGCATGGATGCAGGGTCAAAGGCCAAAGGCCTGGCACGCTACCTCACCTAACCAGCTAAACCTACCCACCACCTGCACAAAAAAACAGAAAACAAAACCAAAAAACACTGACCACTGGCGGGACCTACACAGACCCTACCCAAAATATACCAGGATAGACCACCCCTATATAAAATAACCCTAGATACAACAGCAATTTATAAAATAGACCCCTGTTAAAAAAAAACAAATCTAAAAAATAAAGTGCAGTACCGTGTCTACACACCTGGTGGCGCTAGAGGCGCACCAAACCACCACCAGTCGACTAGCCATACATCAATTACTATATAAACCAAGTTTCGTACAGATAAAACACACCGTTGCAGATATATGGACAGTTAAGATTCGGCCAATCAGATGCCCTTTATGCAAATGAGGGTGGTTACTAATGAGGGTGAAAGTCGTTTTTACCTCCCTACCTATATGCCATTTTAACCCTAACCTAACCATAGCCTCAAACTAACCCTAAACCCAAACTAACCATTAGTCCAAAGACTACTTTCAATATTTAACACAAAACAATAAAAAAATATGAACAAACAGTCGATCAAACTCATCTATCCATCTATCCATCTATCCATCTATCCATCTATCTATCCATCCATCCATCCATCACTCCATCACTCCATCACTCCATCCATCCATGTATAACACAGGCCTAAAAACATTCACTTTTTCAAACAAAAACTTTTTTTTTTTTAACAAAAAGTTGTTTAAACTCATGTATCTATATATTCATCTATTCATCTATCTATCTATTTATCTATCTATCCATCCATCCATCCATCCATCCATCACTCCATCCATCCATGTATAACACAGGCCTAAAAACATTCACTTTTTCAAACAAAAACATATTTTTTTTAACAAAAAGTGGTTTAAACTCATGTATCTATATATTCATCTATTCATCTATCTATCCATCCATCCATCCATCCATCCATCACTCCATCACTCCATCCATCAATGTAACACAGGCCTAAAAAACATTCACTTTTTCAAACAAAAACATTTTTTTTAACAAAAACATTTTTTTTAACAAAAAGTTGTTTCAACTCATGTACCTATCTATCCATCCATCCATCCATCCATCCATCCATCCATCCATCCATCCATCCATCCATCCATCCATCCATCCATCACTCCATCCATCAATCTATCTATAGAAATAGACACTTACCTGTCAGCATTGGTGCTGTTTCAGCACTCGTGCTGATATGCACGGCAAATGCAACCATTTTGCATTGACAGGTGAACAGCTGGGGGAAAACTCAAGTTCAGTTTGCGTCAGGGCGTCTGCATGGATGCAGGGTCAAAGGCCAAAGGCCTGGCACGCTACCTCACCTAACCAGCTAAACCTACCCACCACCTGCACAAAAAAACAGAAAACAAAACCAAAAAACACTGACCACTGGCGGGACCTACACAGACCCTACCCAAAATATACCAGGATAGACCACCCCTATATAAAATAACCCTAGATACAACAGCAATTTATAAAATAGACCCCTGTTAAAAAAAAACAAATCTAAAAAATAAAGTGCAGTACCGTGTCTACACACCTGGTGGCGCTAGAGGCGCACCAAACCACCACCAGTCGACTAGCCATACATCAATTACTATATAAACCAAGTTTCGTACAGATAAAACACACCGTTGCAGATATATGGACAGTTAAGATTCGGCCAATCAGATGCCCTTTATGCAAATGAGGGTGGTTACTAATGAGGGTGAAAGTCGTTTTTACCTCCCTACCTATATGCCATTTTAACCCTAACCTAACCATAGCCTAACCTAACCATAGCCCCAAACTAACCCTAAACCCAAACTAACCATTAGTCCAAAGACTACTTTCAATATTTAACACAAAACAATAAAAAAATATGAACAAACAGTCGATCAAACTCATCTATCCATCTATCCATCTATCCATCTATCCATCTATCTATCCATCCATCCATCCATCCATCCATCACTCCATCACTCCATCCATCCATGTATAACACAGGCCTAAAAACATTCACTTTTTCAAACAAAAACTTTTTTTTTTTTAACAAAAAGTTGTTTAAACTCATGTATCTATATATTCATCTATTCATCTATCTATCTATTTATCTATCTATCCATCCATCCATCCATCCATCCATCACTCCATCCATCCATGTATAACACAGGCCTAAAAACATTCACTTTTTCAAACAAAAACATATTTTTTTTAACAAAAAGTGGTTTAAACTCATGTATCTATATATTCATCTATTCATCTATCTATCCATCCATCCATCCATCCATCCATCACTCCATCACTCCATCCATCAATGTAACACAGGCCTAAAAAACATTCACTTTTTCAAACAAAAACATTTTTTTTAACAAAAACATTTTTTTTAACAAAAAGTTGTTTCAACTCATGTACCTATCTATCCATCCATCCATCCATCCATCCATCCATCCATCCATCCATCCATCCATCCATCACTCCATCCATCAATCTATCTATAGAAATAGACACTTACCTGTCAGCATTGGTGCTGTTTCAGCACTCGTGCTGATATGCACGGCAAATGCAACCATTTTGCATTGACAGGTGAACAGCTGGGGGAAAACTCAAGTTCAGTTTGCGTCAGGGCGTCTGCATGGATGCAGGGTCAAAGGCCAAAGGCCTGGCACGCTACCTCACCTAACCAGCTAAACCTACCCACCACCTGCACAAAAAAACAGAAAACAAAACCAAAAAACACTGACCACTGGCGGGACCTACACAGACCCTACCCAAAATATACCAGGATAGACCACCCCTATATAAAATAACCCTAGATACAACAGCAATTTATAAAATAGACCCCTGTTAAAAAAAAACAAATCTAAAAAATAAAGTGCAGTACCGTGTCTACACACCTGGTGGCGCTAGAGGCGCACCAAACCACCACCAGTCGACTAGCCATACATCAATTACTATATAAACCAAGTTTCGTACAGATAAAACACACCGTTGCAGATATATGGACAGTTAAGATTCGGCCAATCAGATGCCCTTTATGCAAATGAGGGTGGTTACTAATGAGGGTGAAAGTCGTTTTTACCTCCCTACCTATATGCCATTTTAACCCTAACCTAACCATAGCCTCAAACTAACCCTAAACCCAAACTAACCATTAGTCCAAAGACTACTTTCAATATTTAACACAAAACAATAAAAAAATATGAACAAACAGTCGATCAAACTCATCTATCCATCTATCCATCTATCCATCTATCCATCTATCTATCCATCCATCCATCCATCACTCCATCACTCCATCACTCCATCCATCCATGTATAACACAGGCCTAAAAACATTCACTTTTTCAAACAAAAACTTTTTTTTTTTTAACAAAAAGTTGTTTAAACTCATGTATCTATATATTCATCTATTCATCTATCTATCTATTTATCTATCTATCCATCCATCCATCCATCCATCCATCCATCCATCACTCCATCCATCCATGTATAACACAGGCCTAAAAACATTCACTTTTTCAAACAAAAACATATTTTTTTTAACAAAAAGTGGTTTAAACTCATGTATCTATATATTCATCTATTCATCTATCTATCCATCCATCCATCCATCCATCCATCACTCCATCACTCCATCCATCAATGTAACACAGGCCTAAAAAACATTCACTTTTTCAAACAAAAACATTTTTTTTAACAAAAACATTTTTTTTAACAAAAAGTTGTTTCAACTCATGTACCTATCTATCCATCCATCCATCCATCCATCCATCCATCCATCCATCCATCCATCCATCCATCCATCCATCCATCACTCCATCCATCAATCTATCTATAGAAATAGACACTTACCTGTCAGCATTGGTGCTGTTTCAGCACTCGTGCTGATATGCACGGCAAATGCAACCATTTTGCATTGACAGGTGAACAGCTGGGGGAAAACTCAAGTTCAGTTTGCGTCAGGGCGTCTGCATGGATGCAGGGTCAAAGGCCAAAGGCCTGGCACGCTACCTCACCTAACCAGCTAAACCTACCCACCACCTGCACAAAAAAAACAGAAAACAAAACCAAAAAACACTGACCACTGGCGGGACCTACACAGACCCTACCCAAAATATACCAGGATAGACCACCCCTATATAAAATAACCCTAGATACAACAGCAATTTATAAAATAGACCCCTGTTAAAAAAAAACAAATCTAAAAAATAAAGTGCAGTACCGTGTCTACACACCTGGTGGCGCTAGAGGCGCACCAAACCACCACCAGTCGACTAGCCATACATCAATTACTATATAAACCAAGTTTCGTACAGATAAAACACACCGTTGCAGATATATGGACAGTTAAGATTCGGCCAATCAGATGCCCTTTATGCAAATGAGGGTGGTTACTAATGAGGGTGAAAGTCGTTTTTACCTCCCTACCTATATGCCATTTTAACCCTAACCTAACCATAGCCTAACCTAACCATAGCCCCAAACTAACCCTAAACCCAAACTAACCATTAGTCCAAAGACTACTTTCAATATTTAACACAAAACAATAAAAAAATATGAACAAACAGTCGATCAAACTCATCTATCCATCTATCCATCTATCCATCTATCCATCTATCTATCCATCCATCCATCCATCCATCCATCACTCCATCACTCCATCCATCCATGTATAACACAGGCCTAAAAACATTCACTTTTTCAAACAAAAACTTTTTTTTTTTTAACAAAAAGTTGTTTAAACTCATGTATCTATATATTCATCTATTCATCTATCTATCTATTTATCTATCTATCCATCCATCCATCCATCCATCCATCACTCCATCCATCCATGTATAACACAGGCCTAAAAACATTCACTTTTTCAAACAAAAACATATTTTTTTTAACAAAAAGTGGTTTAAACTCATGTATCTATATATTCATCTATTCATCTATCTATCCATCCATCCATCCATCCATCCATCACTCCATCACTCCATCCATCAATGTAACACAGGCCTAAAAAACATTCACTTTTTCAAACAAAAACATTTTTTTTAACAAAAACATTTTTTTTAACAAAAAGTTGTTTCAACTCATGTACCTATCTATCCATCCATCCATCCATCCATCCATCCATCCATCCATCCATCCATCCATCCATCACTCCATCCATCAATCTATCTATAGAAATAGACACTTACCTGTCAGCATTGGTGCTGTTTCAGCACTCGTGCTGATATGCACGGCAAATGCAACCATTTTGCATTGACAGGTGAACAGCTGGGGGAAAACTCAAGTTCAGTTTGCGTCAGGGCGTCTGCATGGATGCAGGGTCAAAGGCCAAAGGCCTGGCACGCTACCTCACCTAACCAGCTAAACCTACCCACCACCTGCACAAAAAAACAGAAAACAAAACCAAAAAACACTGACCACTGGCGGGACCTACACAGACCCTACCCAAAATATACCAGGATAGACCACCCCTATATAAAATAACCCTAGATACAACAGCAATTTATAAAATAGACCCCTGTTAAAAAAAAACAAATCTAAAAAATAAAGTGCAGTACCGTGTCTACACACCTGGTGGCGCTAGAGGCGCACCAAACCACCACCAGTCGACTAGCCATACATCAATTACTATATAAACCAAGTTTCGTACAGATAAAACACACCGTTGCAGATATATGGACAGTTAAGATTCGGCCAATCAGATGCCCTTTATGCAAATGAGGGTGGTTACTAATGAGGGTGAAAGTCGTTTTTACCTCCCTACCTAACCCTAACCCTAACCCTAACCCTAACCCTAACCCTAACCCTAACCCTAACCCTAACCCTAACCCTAACCCTAACTCTCACTCTAACTCTAACCCTAACCCTAACCCTAACCCTAACCCTAACCCTAACCCTAACCCTAACCTGTCAGCATTGGTGCTGTTTCAGCACTCGTGCTGATATGCACGGCAAATGCAACCATTTTGCATTGACAGGTGAACAGCTGGGGGAAAACTCAAGTTCAGTTTGCGTCAGGGCGTCTGCATGGATGCAGGGTCAAAGGCCAAAGGCCTGGCACGCTACCTCACCTAACCAGCTAAACCTACCCACCACCTGCACAAAAAAACAGAAAACAAAACCAAAAAACACTGACCACTGGCGGGACCTACACAGACCCTACCCAAAATATACCAGGATAGACCACCCCTATATAAAATAACCCTAGATACAACAGCAATTTATAAAATAGACCCCTGTTAAAAAAAAACAAATCTAAAAAATAAAGTGCAGTACCGTGTCTACACACCTGGTGGCGCTAGAGGCGCACCAAACCACCACCAGTCGACTAGCCATACATCAATTACTATATAAACCAAGTTTCGTACAGATAAAACACACCGTTGCAGATATATGGACAGTTAAGATTCGGCCAATCAGATGCCCTTTATGCAAATGAGGGTGGTTACTAATGAGGGTGAAAGTCGTTTTTACCTCCCTACCTATATGCCATTTTAACCCTAACCTAACCATAGCCTCAAACTAACCCTAAACCCAAACTAACCCTAAACCCAAACTAACCATTAGTCCAAAGACTACTTTCAATATTTAACACAAAACAATAAAAAAATATGAACAAACAGTCGATCAAACTCATCTATCCATCTATCCATCTATCCATCTATCCATCTATCTATCCATCCATCCATCCATCCATCCATCACTCCATCACTCCATCCATCCATGTATAACACAGGCCTAAAAACATTCACTTTTTCAAACAAAAACTTTTTTTTTTTTAACAAAAAGTTGTTTAAACTCATGTATCTATATATTCATCTATTCATCTATCTATCTATTTATCTATCTATCCATCCATCCATCCATCCATCCATCACTCCATCCATCCATGTATAACACAGGCCTAAAAACATTCACTTTTTCAAACAAAAACATATTTTTTTTAACAAAAAGTGGTTTAAACTCATGTATCTATATATTCATCTATTCATCTATCTATCCATCCATCCATCCATCCATCCATCACTCCATCACTCCATCCATCAATGTAACACAGGCCTAAAAAACATTCACTTTTTCAAACAAAAACATTTTTTTTAACAAAAACATTTTTTTTAACAAAAAGTTGTTTCAACTCATGTACCTATCTATCCATCCATCCATCCATCCATCCATCCATCCATCCATCCATCCATCCATCCATCACTCCATCCATCAATCTATCTATAGAAATAGACACTTACCTGTCAGCATTGGTGCTGTTTCAGCACTCGTGCTGATATGCACGGCAAATGCAACCATTTTGCATTGACAGGTGAACAGCTGGGGGAAAACTCAAGTTCAGTTTGCGTCAGGGCGTCTGCATGGATGCAGGGTCAAAGGCCAAAGGCCTGGCACGCTACCTCACCTAACCAGCTAAACCTACCCACCACCTGCACAAAAAAACAGAAAACAAAACCAAAAAACACTGACCACTGGCGGGACCTACACAGACCCTACCCAAAATATACCAGGATAGACCACCCCTATATAAAATAACCCTAGATACAACAGCAATTTATAAAATAGACCCCTGTTAAAAAAAAACAAATCTAAAAAATAAAGTGCAGTACCGTGTCTACACACCTGGTGGCGCTAGAGGCGCACCAAACCACCACCAGTCGACTAGCCATACATCAATTACTATATAAACCAAGTTTCGTACAGATAAAACACACCGTTGCAGATATATGGACAGTTAAGATTCGGCCAATCAGATGCCCTTTATGCAAATGAGGGTGGTTACTAATGAGGGTGAAAGTCGTTTTTACCTCCCTACCCTATATGCCATTTTAACCCTAACCTAACCATAGCCTCAAACTAACCCTAAACCCAAACTAACCATTAGTCCAAAGACTACTTTCAATATTTAACACAAAACAATAAAAAAATATGAACAAACAGTCGATCAAACTCATCTATCCATCTATCCATCTATCCATCTATCCATCTATCTATCCATCCATCCATCCATCACTCCATCACTCCATCACTCCATCCATCCATGTATAACACAGGCCTAAAAACATTCACTTTTTCAAACAAAAACTTTTTTTTTTTTAACAAAAAGTTGTTTAAACTCATGTATCTATATATTCATCTATTCATCTATCTATCTATTTATCTATCTATCCATCCATCCATCCATCCATCCATCCATCACTCCATCCATCCATGTATAACACAGGCCTAAAAACATTCACTTTTTCAAACAAAAACATATTTTTTTTAACAAAAAGTGGTTTAAACTCATGTATCTATATATTCATCTATTCATCTATCTATCCATCCATCCATCCATCCATCCATCACTCCATCACTCCATCCATCAATGTAACACAGGCCTAAAAAACATTCACTTTTTCAAACAAAAACATTTTTTTTAACAAAAACATTTTTTTTAACAAAAAGTTGTTTCAACTCATGTACCTATCTATCCATCCATCCATCCATCCATCCATCCATCCATCCATCCATCCATCCATCCATCCATCCATCCATCCATCCATCCATCACTCCATCCATCAATCTATCTATAGAAATAGACACTTACCTGTCAGCATTGGTGCTGTTTCAGCACTCGTGCTGATATGCACGGCAAATGCAACCATTTTGCATTGACAGGTGAACAGCTGGGGGAAAACTCAAGTTCAGTTTGCGTCAGGGCGTCTGCATGGATGCAGGGTCAAAGGCCAAAGGCCTGGCACGCTACCTCACCTAACCAGCTAAACCTACCCACCACCTGCACAAAAAAAACAGAAAACAAAACCAAAAAACACTGACCACTGGCGGGACCTACACAGACCCTACCCAAAATATACCAGGATAGACCACCCCTATATAAAATAACCCTAGATACAACAGCAATTTATAAAATAGACCCCTGTTAAAAAAAAACAAATCTAAAAAATAAAGTGCAGTACCGTGTCTACACACCTGGTGGCGCTAGAGGCGCACCAAACCACCACCAGTCGACTAGCCATACATCAATTACTATATAAACCAAGTTTCGTACAGATAAAACACACCGTTGCAGATATATGGACAGTTAAGATTCGGCCAATCAGATGCCCTTTATGCAAATGAGGGTGGTTACTAATGAGGGTGAAAGTCGTTTTTACCTCCCTACCTAACCCTAACCCTAACCCTAACCCTAACCTAACCCTAACCCAGGGCGTCTGCATGGATGCAGGGTCAAAGGCCAAAGGCCTGGCACGCTACCTCACCTAACCAGCTAAACCTACCCACCACCTGCACAAAAAAACAGAAAACAAAACCAAAAAACACTGACCACTGGCGGGACCTACACAGACCCTACCCAAAATATACCAGGATAGACCACCCCTATATAAAATAACCCTAGATACAACAGCAATTTATAAAATAGACCCCTGTTAAAAAAAAACAAATCTAAAAAATAAAGTGCAGTACCGTGTCTACACACCTGGTGGCGCTAGAGGCGCACCAAACCACCACCAGTCGACTAGCCATACATCAATTACTATATAAACCAAGTTTCGTACAGATAAAACACACCGTTGCAGATATATGGACAGTTAAGATTCGGCCAATCAGATGCCCTTTATGCAAATGAGGGTGGTTACTAATGAGGGTGAAAGTCGTTTTTACCTCCCTACCTATATGCCATTTTAACCCTAACCTAACCATAGCCTCAAACTAACCCTAAACCCAAACTAACCCTAAACCCAAACTAACCATTAGTCCAAAGACTACTTTCAATATTTAACACAAAACAATAAAAAAATATGAACAAACAGTCGATCAAACTCATCTATCCATCTATCCATCTATCCATCTATCCATCTATCTATCCATCCATCCATCCATCCATCCATCACTCCATCACTCCATCCATCCATGTATAACACAGGCCTAAAAACATTCACTTTTTCAAACAAAAACTTTTTTTTTTTTAACAAAAAGTTGTTTAAACTCATGTATCTATATATTCATCTATTCATCTATCTATCTATTTATCTATCTATCCATCCATCCATCCATCCATCCATCACTCCATCCATCCATGTATAACACAGGCCTAAAAACATTCACTTTTTCAAACAAAAACATATTTTTTTTAACAAAAAGTGGTTTAAACTCATGTATCTATATATTCATCTATTCATCTATCTATCCATCCATCCATCCATCCATCCATCACTCCATCACTCCATCCATCAATGTAACACAGGCCTAAAAAACATTCACTTTTTCAAACAAAAACATTTTTTTTAACAAAAACATTTTTTTTAACAAAAAGTTGTTTCAACTCATGTACCTATCTATCCATCCATCCATCCATCCATCCATCCATCCATCCATCCATCCATCCATCCATCACTCCATCCATCAATCTATCTATAGAAATAGACACTTACCTGTCAGCATTGGTGCTGTTTCAGCACTCGTGCTGATATGCACGGCAAATGCAACCATTTTGCATTGACAGGTGAACAGCTGGGGGAAAACTCAAGTTCAGTTTGCGTCAGGGCGTCTGCATGGATGCAGGGTCAAAGGCCAAAGGCCTGGCACGCTACCTCACCTAACCAGCTAAACCTACCCACCACCTGCACAAAAAAACAGAAAACAAAACCAAAAAACACTGACCACTGGCGGGACCTACACAGACCCTACCCAAAATATACCAGGATAGACCACCCCTATATAAAATAACCCTAGATACAACAGCAATTTATAAAATAGACCCCTGTTAAAAAAAAACAAATCTAAAAAATAAAGTGCAGTACCGTGTCTACACACCTGGTGGCGCTAGAGGCGCACCAAACCACCACCAGTCGACTAGCCATACATCAATTACTATATAAACCAAGTTTCGTACAGATAAAACACACCGTTGCAGATATATGGACAGTTAAGATTCGGCCAATCAGATGCCCTTTATGCAAATGAGGGTGGTTACTAATGAGGGTGAAAGTCGTTTTTACCTCCCTACCCTATATGCCATTTTAACCCTAACCTAACCATAGCCTCAAACTAACCCTAAACCCAAACTAACCATTAGTCCAAAGACTACTTTCAATATTTAACACAAAACAATAAAAAAATATGAACAAACAGTCGATCAAACTCATCTATCCATCTATCCATCTATCCATCTATCCATCTATCTATCCATCCATCCATCCATCACTCCATCACTCCATCACTCCATCCATCCATGTATAACACAGGCCTAAAAACATTCACTTTTTCAAACAAAAACTTTTTTTTTTTTAACAAAAAGTTGTTTAAACTCATGTATCTATATATTCATCTATTCATCTATCTATCTATTTATCTATCTATCCATCCATCCATCCATCCATCCATCCATCACTCCATCCATCCATGTATAACACAGGCCTAAAAACATTCACTTTTTCAAACAAAAACATATTTTTTTTAACAAAAAGTGGTTTAAACTCATGTATCTATATATTCATCTATTCATCTATCTATCCATCCATCCATCCATCCATCCATCACTCCATCACTCCATCCATCAATGTAACACAGGCCTAAAAAACATTCACTTTTTCAAACAAAAACATTTTTTTTAACAAAAACATTTTTTTTAACAAAAAGTTGTTTCAACTCATGTACCTATCTATCCATCCATCCATCCATCCATCCATCCATCCATCCATCCATCCATCCATCCATCCATCCATCCATCCATCCATCCATCACTCCATCCATCAATCTATCTATAGAAATAGACACTTACCTGTCAGCATTGGTGCTGTTTCAGCACTCGTGCTGATATGCACGGCAAATGCAACCATTTTGCATTGACAGGTGAACAGCTGGGGGAAAACTCAAGTTCAGTTTGCGTCAGGGCGTCTGCATGGATGCAGGGTCAAAGGCCAAAGGCCTGGCACGCTACCTCACCTAACCAGCTAAACCTACCCACCACCTGCACAAAAAAAACAGAAAACAAAACCAAAAAACACTGACCACTGGCGGGACCTACACAGACCCTACCCAAAATATACCAGGATAGACCACCCCTATATAAAATAACCCTAGATACAACAGCAATTTATAAAATAGACCCCTGTTAAAAAAAAACAAATCTAAAAAATAAAGTGCAGTACCGTGTCTACACACCTGGTGGCGCTAGAGGCGCACCAAACCACCACCAGTCGACTAGCCATACATCAATTACTATATAAACCAAGTTTCGTACAGATAAAACACACCGTTGCAGATATATGGACAGTTAAGATTCGGCCAATCAGATGCCCTTTATGCAAATGAGGGTGGTTACTAATGAGGGTGAAAGTCGTTTTTACCTCCCTACCTATATGCCATTTTAACCCTAACCTAACCATAGCCTCAAACTAACCCTAAACCCAAACTAACCATTAGTCCAAAGACTACTTTCAATATTTAACACAAAACAATAAAAAAATATGAACAAACAGTCGATCAAACTCATCTATCCATCTATCCATCTATCCATCTATCCATCTATCTATCCATCCATCCATCCATCACTCCATCACTCCATCACTCCATCCATCCATGTATAACACAGGCCTAAAAACATTCACTTTTTCAAACAAAAACTTTTTTTTTTTTAACAAAAAGTTGTTTAAACTCATGTATCTATATATTCATCTATTCATCTATCTATCTATTTATCTATCTATCCATCCATCCATCCATCCATCCATCACTCCATCCATCCATGTATAACACAGGCCTAAAAACATTCACTTTTTCAAACAAAAACATATTTTTTTTAACAAAAAGTGGTTTAAACTCATGTATCTATATATTCATCTATTCATCTATCTATCCATCCATCCATCCATCCATCCATCACTCCATCACTCCATCCATCAATGTAACACAGGCCTAAAAAACATTCACTTTTTCAAACAAAAACATTTTTTTTAACAAAAACATTTTTTTTAACAAAAAGTTGTTTCAACTCATGTACCTATCTATCCATCCATCCATCCATCCATCCATCCATCCATCCATCCATCCATCCATCCATCCATCCATCCATCCATCCATCCATCCATCCATCACTCCATCCATCAATCTATCTATAGAAATAGACACTTACCTGTCAGCATTGGTGCTGTTTCAGCACTCGTGCTGATATGCACGGCAAATGCAACCATTTTGCATTGACAGGTGAACAGCTGGGGGAAAACTCAAGTTCAGTTTGCGTCAGGGCGTCTGCATGGATGCAGGGTCAAAGGCCAAAGGCCTGGCACGCTACCTCACCTAACCAGCTAAACCTACCCACCACCTGCACAAAAAAACAGAAAACAAAACCAAAAAACACTGACCACTGGCGGGACCTACACAGACCCTACCCAAAATATACCAGGATAGACCACCCCTATATAAAATAACCCTAGATACAACAGCAATTTATAAAATAGACCCCTGTTAAAAAAAAACAAATCTAAAAAATAAAGTGCAGTACCGTGTCTACACACCTGGTGGCGCTAGAGGCGCACCAAACCACCACCAGTCGACTAGCCATACATCAATTACTATATAAACCAAGTTTCGTACAGATAAAACACACCGTTGCAGATATATGGACAGTTAAGATTCGGCCAATCAGATGCCCTTTATGCAAATGAGGGTGGTTACTAATGAGGGTGAAAGTCGTTTTTACCTCCCTACCTATATGCCATTTTAACCCTAACCTAACCATAGCCTAACCTAACCATAGCCCCAAACTAACCCTAAACCCAAACTAACCATTAGTCCAAAGACTACTTTCAATATTTAACACAAAACAATAAAAAAATATGAACAAACAGTCGATCAAACTCATCTATCCATCTATCCATCTATCCATCTATCCATCTATCTATCCATCCATCCATCCATCCATCCATCACTCCATCACTCCATCCATCCATGTATAACACAGGCCTAAAAACATTCACTTTTTCAAACAAAAACTTTTTTTTTTTTAACAAAAAGTTGTTTAAACTCATGTATCTATATATTCATCTATTCATCTATCTATCTATTTATCTATCTATCCATCCATCCATCCATCCATCCATCACTCCATCCATCCATGTATAACACAGGCCTAAAAACATTCACTTTTTCAAACAAAAACATATTTTTTTTAACAAAAAGTGGTTTAAACTCATGTATCTATATATTCATCTATTCATCTATCTATCCATCCATCCATCCATCCATCCATCACTCCATCACTCCATCCATCAATGTAACACAGGCCTAAAAAACATTCACTTTTTCAAACAAAAACATTTTTTTTAACAAAAACATTTTTTTTAACAAAAAGTTGTTTCAACTCATGTACCTATCTATCCATCCATCCATCCATCCATCCATCCATCCATCCATCCATCCATCCATCCATCCATCTCACTCATCCATCAATCTATCTATAGAAATAGACACTTACCTGTCAGCATTGGTGCTGTTTCAGCACTCGTGCTGATATGCACGGCAAATGCAACCATTTTGCATTGACAGGTGAACAGCTGGGGGAAAACTCAAGTTCAGTTTGCGTCAGGGCGTCTGCATGGATGCAGGGTCAAAGGCCAAAGGCCTGGCACGCTACCTCACCTAACCAGCTAAACCTACCCACCACCTGCACAAAAAAACAGAAAACAAAACCAAAAAACACTGACCACTGGCGGGACCTACACAGACCCTACCCAAAATATACCAGGATAGACCACCCCTATATAAAATAACCCTAGATACAACAGCAATTTATAAAATAGACCCCTGTTAAAAAAAAACAAATCTAAAAAATAAAGTGCAGTACCGTGTCTACACACCTGGTGGCGCTAGAGGCGCACCAAACCACCACCAGTCGACTAGCCATACATCAATTACTATATAAACCAAGTTTCGTACAGATAAAACACACCGTTGCAGATATATGGACAGTTAAGATTCGGCCAATCAGATGCCCTTTATGCAAATGAGGGTGGTTACTAATGAGGGTGAAAGTCGTTTTTACCTCCCTACCTATATGCCATTTTAACCCTAACCTAACCATAGCCTCAAACTAACCCTAAACCCAAACTAACCATTAGTCCAAAGACTACTTTCAATATTTAACACAAAACAATAAAAAAATATGAACAAACAGTCGATCAAACTCATCTATCCATCTATCCATCTATCCATCTATCCATCTATCTATCCATCCATCCATCCATCACTCCATCACTCCATCACTCCATCCATCCATGTATAACACAGGCCTAAAAACATTCACTTTTTCAAACAAAAACTTTTTTTTTTTTAACAAAAAGTTGTTTAAACTCATGTATCTATATATTCATCTATTCATCTATCTATCTATTTATCTATCTATCCATCCATCCATCCATCCATCCATCACTCCATCCATCCATGTATAACACAGGCCTAAAAACATTCACTTTTTCAAACAAAAACATATTTTTTTTAACAAAAAGTGGTTTAAACTCATGTATCTATATATTCATCTATTCATCTATCTATCCATCCATCCATCCATCCATCCATCACTCCATCACTCCATCCATCAATGTAACACAGGCCTAAAAAACATTCACTTTTTCAAACAAAAACATTTTTTTTAACAAAAACATTTTTTTTAACAAAAAGTTGTTTCAACTCATGTACCTATCTATCCATCCATCCATCCATCCATCCATCCATCCATCCATCCATCCATCCATCCATCCATCCATCCATCCATCACTCCATCCATCAATCTATCTATAGAAATAGACACTTACCTGTCAGCATTGGTGCTGTTTCAGCACTCGTGCTGATATGCACGGCAAATGCAACCATTTTGCATTGACAGGTGAACAGCTGGGGGAAAACTCAAGTTCAGTTTGCGTCAGGGCGTCTGCATGGATGCAGGGTCAAAGGCCAAAGGCCTGGCACGCTACCTCACCTAACCAGCTAAACCTACCCACCACCTGCACAAAAAAACAGAAAACAAAACCAAAAAACACTGACCACTGGCGGGACCTACACAGACCCTACCCAAAATATACCAGGATAGACCACCCCTATATAAAATAACCCTAGATACAACAGCAATTTATAAAATAGACCCCTGTTAAAAAAAAACAAATCTAAAAAATAAAGTGCAGTACCGTGTCTACACACCTGGTGGCGCTAGAGGCGCACCAAACCACCACCAGTCGACTAGCCATACATCAATTACTATATAAACCAAGTTTCGTACAGATAAAACACACCGTTGCAGATATATGGACAGTTAAGATTCGGCCAATCAGATGCCCTTTATGCAAATGAGGGTGGTTACTAATGAGGGTGAAAGTCGTTTTTACCTCCCTACCTATATGCCATTTTAACCCTAACCTAACCATAGCCTCTAACCATAGCCCCAAACTAACCCTAAACCCAAACTAACCATTAGTCCAAAGACTACTTTCAATATTTAACACAAAACAATAAAAAAATATGAACAAACAGTCGATCAAACTCATCTATCCATCTATCCATCTATCCATCTATCCATCTATCTATCCATCCATCCATCCATCAATCCATCACTCCATCACTCCATCCATCCATGTATAACACAGGCCTAAAAACATTCACTTTTTCAAACAAAAACTTTTTTTTTTTTAACAAAAAGTTGTTTAAACTCATGTATCTATATATTCATCTATTCATCTATCTATCTATTTATCTATCTATCCATCCATCCATCCATCCATCCATCACTCCATCCATCCATGTATAACACAGGCCTAAAAACATTCACTTTTTCAAACAAAAACATATTTTTTTTAACAAAAAGTGGTTTAAACTCATGTATCTATATATTCATCTATTCATCTATCTATCCATCCATCCATCCATCCATCCATCACTCCATCACTCCATCCATCAATGTAACACAGGCCTAAAAAACATTCACTTTTTCAAACAAAAACATTTTTTTTAACAAAAACATTTTTTTTAACAAAAAGTTGTTTCAACTCATGTACCTATCTATCCATCCATCCATCCATCCATCCATCCATCCATCCATCCATCCATCCATCCATCCATCATCCATCCATCCATAATCTATCTATAGAAATAGACACTTACCTGTCAGCATTGGTGCTGTTTCAGCACTCGTGCTGATATGCACGGCAAATGCAACCATTTTGCATTGACAGGTGAACAGCTGGGGGAAAACTCAAGTTCAGTTTGCGTCAGGGCGTCTGCATGGATGCAGGGTCAAAGGCCAAAGGCCTGGCACGCTACCTCACCTAACCAGCTAAACCTACCCACCACCTGCACAAAAAAACAGAAAACAAAACCAAAAAACACTGACCACTGGCGGGACCTACACAGACCCTACCCAAAATATACCAGGATAGACCACCCCTATATAAAATAACCCTAGATACAACAGCAATTTATAAAATAGACCCCTGTTAAAAAAAAACAAATCTAAAAAATAAAGTGCAGTACCGTGTCTACACACCTGGTGGCGCTAGAGGCGCACCAAACCACCACCAGTCGACTAGCCATACATCAATTACTATATAAACCAAGTTTCGTACAGATAAAACACACCGTTGCAGATATATGGACAGTTAAGATTCGGCCAATCAGATGCCCTTTATGCAAATGAGGGTGGTTACTAATGAGGGTGAAAGTCGTTTTTACCTCCCTACCTATATGCCATTTTAACCCTAACCTAACCATAGCCTCAAACTAACCCTAAACCCAAACTAACCATTAGTCCAAAGACTACTTTCAATATTTAACACAAAACAATAAAAAAATATGAACAAACAGTCGATCAAACTCATCTATCCATCTATCCATCTATCCATCTATCCATCTATCTATCCATCCATCCATCCATCACTCCATCACTCCATCACTCCATCCATCCATGTATAACACAGGCCTAAAAACATTCACTTTTTCAAACAAAAACTTTTTTTTTTTTAACAAAAAGTTGTTTAAACTCATGTATCTATATATTCATCTATTCATCTATCTATCTATTTATCTATCTATCCATCCATCCATCCATCCATCCATCACTCCATCCATCCATGTATAACACAGGCCTAAAAACATTCACTTTTTCAAACAAAAACATATTTTTTTTAACAAAAAGTGGTTTAAACTCATGTATCTATATATTCATCTATTCATCTATCTATCCATCCATCCATCCATCCATCCATCACTCCATCACTCCATCCATCAATGTAACACAGGCCTAAAAAACATTCACTTTTTCAAACAAAAACATTTTTTTTAACAAAAACATTTTTTTTAACAAAAAGTTGTTTCAACTCATGTACCTATCTATCCATCCATCCATCCATCCATCCATCCATCCATCCATCCATCCATCCATCCATCCATCCATCCATCACTCCATCCATCAATCTATCTATAGAAATAGACACTTACCTGTCAGCATTGGTGCTGTTTCAGCACTCGTGCTGATATGCACGGCAAATGCAACCATTTTGCATTGACAGGTGAACAGCTGGGGGAAAACTCAAGTTCAGTTTGCGTCAGGGCGTCTGCATGGATGCAGGGTCAAAGGCCAAAGGCCTGGCACGCTACCTCACCTAACCAGCTAAACCTACCCACCACCTGCACAAAAAAAACAGAAAACAAAACCAAAAAACACTGACCACTGGCGGGACCTACACAGACCCTACCCAAAATATACCAGGATAGACCACCCCTATATAAAATAACCCTAGATACAACAGCAATTTATAAAATAGACCCCTGTTAAAAAAAAACAAATCTAAAAAATAAAGTGCAGTACCGTGTCTACACACCTGGTGGCGCTAGAGGCGCACCAAACCACCACCAGTCGACTAGCCATACATCAATTACTATATAAACCAAGTTTCGTACAGATAAAACACACCGTTGCAGATATATGGACAGTTAAGATTCGGCCAATCAGATGCCCTTTATGCAAATGAGGGTGGTTACTAATGAGGGTGAAAGTCGTTTTTACCTCCCTACCTATATGCCATTTTAACCCTAACCTAACCATAGCCTAACCTAACCATAGCCCCAAACTAACCCTAAACCCAAACTAACCATTAGTCCAAAGACTACTTTCAATATTTAACACAAAACAATAAAAAAATATGAACAAACAGTCGATCAAACTCATCTATCCATCTATCCATCTATCCATCTATCCATCTATCTATCCATCCATCCATCCATCCATCCATCACTCCATCACTCCATCCATCCATGTATAACACAGGCCTAAAAACATTCACTTTTTCAAACAAAAACTTTTTTTTTTTTAACAAAAAGTTGTTTAAACTCATGTATCTATATATTCATCTATTCATCTATCTATCTATTTATCTATCTATCCATCCATCCATCCATCCATCCATCACTCCATCCATCCATGTATAACACAGGCCTAAAAACATTCACTTTTTCAAACAAAAACATATTTTTTTTAACAAAAAGTGGTTTAAACTCATGTATCTATATATTCATCTATTCATCTATCTATCCATCCATCCATCCATCCATCCATCACTCCATCACTCCATCCATCAATGTAACACAGGCCTAAAAAACATTCACTTTTTCAAACAAAAACATTTTTTTTAACAAAAACATTTTTTTTAACAAAAAGTTGTTTCAACTCATGTACCTATCTCCATCCATCCATCCATCCATCCATCCATCCATCCATCCATCCATCCATCACTCCATCCATCAATCTATCTATAGAAATAGACACTTACCTGTCAGCATTGGTGCTGTTTCAGCACTCGTGCTGATATGCACGGCAAATGCAACCATTTTGCATTGACAGGTGAACAGCTGGGGGAAAACTCAAGTTCAGTTTGCGTCAGGGCGTCTGCATGGATGCAGGGTCAAAGGCCAAAGGCCTGGCACGCTACCTCACCTAACCAGCTAAACCTACCCACCACCTGCACAAAAAAACAGAAAACAAAACCAAAAAACACTGACCACTGGCGGGACCTACACAGACCCTACCCAAAATATACCAGGATAGACCACCCCTATATAAAATAACCCTAGATACAACAGCAATTTATAAAATAGACCCCTGTTAAAAAAAAACAAATCTAAAAAATAAAGTGCAGTACCGTGTCTACACACCTGGTGGCGCTAGAGGCGCACCAAACCACCACCAGTCGACTAGCCATACATCAATTACTATATAAACCAAGTTTCGTACAGATAAAACACACCGTTGCAGATATATGGACAGTTAAGATTCGGCCAATCAGATGCCCTTTATGCAAATGAGGGTGGTTACTAATGAGGGTGAAAGTCGTTTTTACCTCCCTACCTATATGCCATTTTAACCCTAACCTAACCATAGCCTCAAACTAACCCTAAACCCAAACTAACCATTAGTCCAAAGACTACTTTCAATATTTAACACAAAACAATAAAAAAATATGAACAAACAGTCGATCAAACTCATCTATCCATCTATCCATCTATCCATCTATCCATCTATCTATCCATCCATCCATCCATCACTCCATCACTCCATCACTCCATCCATCCATGTATAACACAGGCCTAAAAACATTCACTTTTTCAAACAAAAACTTTTTTTTTTTTAACAAAAAGTTGTTTAAACTCATGTATCTATATATTCATCTATTCATCTATCTATCTATTTATCTATCTATCCATCCATCCATCCATCCATCCATCCATCACTCCATCCATCCATGTATAACACAGGCCTAAAAACATTCACTTTTTCAAACAAAAACATATTTTTTTTAACAAAAAGTGGTTTAAACTCATGTATCTATATATTCATCTATTCATCTATCTATCCATCCATCCATCCATCCATCCATCACTCCATCACTCCATCCATCAATGTAACACAGGCCTAAAAAACATTCACTTTTTCAAACAAAAACATTTTTTTTAACAAAAACATTTTTTTTAACAAAAAGTTGTTTCAACTCATGTACCTATCATCATCCATCCATCCATCCATCCATCCATCCATCCATCCATCCATCCATCCATCCATCCATCCATCACTCCATCCATCAATCTATCTATAGAAATAGACACTTACCTGTCAGCATTGGTGCTGTTTCAGCACTCGTGCTGATATGCACGGCAAATGCAACCATTTTGCATTGACAGGTGAACAGCTGGGGGAAAACTCAAGTTCAGTTTGCGTCAGGGCGTCTGCATGGATGCAGGGTCAAAGGCCAAAGGCCTGGCACGCTACCTCACCTAACCAGCTAAACCTACCCACCACCTGCACAAAAAAAACAGAAAACAAAACCAAAAAACACTGACCACTGGCGGGACCTACACAGACCCTACCCAAAATATACCAGGATAGACCACCCCTATATAAAATAACCCTAGATACAACAGCAATTTATAAAATAGACCCCTGTTAAAAAAAAACAAATCTAAAAAATAAAGTGCAGTACCGTGTCTACACACCTGGTGGCGCTAGAGGCGCACCAAACCACCACCAGTCGACTAGCCATACATCAATTACTATATAAACCAAGTTTCGTACAGATAAAACACACCGTTGCAGATATATGGACAGTTAAGATTCGGCCAATCAGATGCCCTTTATGCAAATGAGGGTGGTTACTAATGAGGGTGAAAGTCGTTTTTACCTCCCTACCTAACCCTAACCCTAACCCTAACCCTAACCATTTTAACCCTAACCTAACCATAGCCTCAAACTAACCCTAAACCCAAACTAACCATTAGTCCAAAGACTACTTTCAATATTTAACACAAAACAATAAAAAAATATATGAACAAACAGTCGATCAAACTCATCTATCCATCTATCCATCTATCCATCTATCCATCTATCTATCCATCCATCCATCCATCACTCCATCACTCCATCACTCCATCCATCCATGTATAACACAGGCCTAAAAACATTCACTTTTTCAAACAAAAACTTTTTTTTTTTTTACAAAAAGTTGTTTAAACTCATGTATCTATATATTCATCTATTCATCTATCTATCTATTTATCTATCTATCCATCCATCCATCCATCCATCCATCACTCCATCCATCCATGTATAACACAGGCCTAAAAACATTCACTTTTTCAAACAAAAACATATTTTTTTTAACAAAAAGTGGTTTAAACTCATGTATCTATATATTCATCTATTCATCTATCTATCCATCCATCCATCCATCCATCCATCACTCCATCACTCCATCCATCAATGTAACACAGGCCTAAAAAACATTCACTTTTTCAAACAAAAACATTTTTTTTAACAAAAACATTTTTTTTAACAAAAAGTTGTTTCAACTCATGTACCTATCTATCCATCCATCCATCCATCCATCCATCCATCCATCCATCCATCCATCCATCCATCCATCCATCCATCCATCACTCCATCCATCAATCTATCTATAGAAATAGACACTTACCTGTCAGCATTGGTGCTGTTTCAGCACTCGTGCTGATATGCACGGCAAATGCAACCATTTTGCATTGACAGGTGAACAGCTGGGGGAAAACTCAAGTTCAGTTTGCGTCAGGGCGTCTGCATGGATGCAGGGTCAAAGGCCAAAGGCCTGGCACGCTACCTCACCTAACCAGCTAAACCTACCCACCACCTGCACAAAAAAACAGAAAACAAAACCAAAAAACACTGACCACTGGCGGGACCTACACAGACCCTACCCAAAATATACCAGGATAGACCACCCCTATATAAAATAACCCTAGATACAACAGCAATTTATAAAATAGACCCCTGTTAAAAAAAAACAAATCTAAAAAATAAAGTGCAGTACCGTGTCTACACACCTGGTGGCGCTAGAGGCGCACCAAACCACCACCAGTCGACTAGCCATACATCAATTACTATATAAACCAAGTTTCGTACAGATAAAACACACCGTTGCAGATATATGGACAGTTAAGATTCGGCCAATCAGATGCCCTTTATGCAAATGAGGGTGGTTACTAATGAGGGTGAAAGTCGTTTTTACCTCCCTACCTATATGCCATTTTAACCCTAACCTAACCATAGCCTCAAACTAACCCTAAACCCAAACTAACCATTAGTCCAAAGACTACTTTCAATATTTAACACAAAACAATAAAAAAATATGAACAAACAGTCGATCAAACTCATCTATCCATCTATCCATCTATCCATCTATCCATCTATCTATCCATCCATCCATCCATCACTCCATCACTCCATCACTCCATCCATCCATGTATAACACAGGCCTAAAAACATTCACTTTTTCAAACAAAAACTTTTTTTTTTTTAACAAAAAGTTGTTTAAACTCATGTATCTATATATTCATCTATTCATCTATCTATCTATTTATCTATCTATCCATCCATCCATCCATCCATCCATCACTCCATCCATCCATGTATAACACAGGCCTAAAAACATTCACTTTTTCAAACAAAAACATATTTTTTTTAACAAAAAGTGGTTTAAACTCATGTATCTATATATTCATCTATTCATCTATCTATCCATCCATCCATCCATCCATCCATCACTCCATCACTCCATCCATCAATGTAACACAGGCCTAAAAAACATTCACTTTTTCAAACAAAAACATTTTTTTTAACAAAAAAATTTTTTTTAACAAAAAGTTGTTTCAACTCATGTACCTATCTATCCATCCATCCATCCATCCATCCATCCATCCATCCATCCATCCATCCATCCATCCATCCATCCATCCATCACTCCATCCATCAATCTATCTATAGAAATAGACACTTACCTGTCAGCATTGGTGCTGTTTCAGCACTCGTGCTGATATGCACGGCAAATGCAACCATTTTGCATTGACAGGTGAACAGCTGGGGGAAAACTCAAGTTCAGTTTGCGTCAGGGCGTCTGCATGGATGCAGGGTCAAAGGCCAAAGGCCTGGCACGCTACCTCACCTAACCAGCTAAACCTACCCACCACCTGCACAAAAAAACAGAAAACAAAACCAAAAAACACTGACCACTGGCGGGACCTACACAGACCCTACCCAAAATATACCAGGATAGACCACCCCTATATAAAATAACCCTAGATACAACAGCAATTTATAAAATAGACCCCTGTTAAAAAAAAACAAATCTAAAAAATAAAGTGCAGTACCGTGTCTACACACCTGGTGGCGCTAGAGGCGCACCAAACCACCACCAGTCGACTAGCCATACATCAATTACTATATAAACCAAGTTTCGTACAGATAAAACACACCGTTGCAGATATATGGACAGTTAAGATTCGGCCAATCAGATGCCCTTTATGCAAATGAGGGTGGTTACTAATGGGGTGAAAGTCGTTTTTACCTCCCTACCTATATGCCATTTTAACCCTAACCTAACCATAGCCTCAAACTAACCCTAAACCCAAACTAACCATTAGTCCAAAGACTACTTTCAATATTTAACACAAAACAATAAAAAAATATGAACAAACAGTCGATCAAACTCATCTATCCATCTATCCATCTATCCATCTATCCATCTATCTATCCATCCATCCATCCATCACTCCATCACTCCATCACTCCATCACTCCATCCATCCATGTATAACACAGGCCTAAAAACATTCACTTTTTCAAACAAAAACTTTTTTTTTTTTAACAAAAAGTTGTTTAAACTCATGTATCTATATATTCATCTATTCATCTATCTATCTATTTATCTATCTATCCATCCATCCATCCATCCATCCATCACTCCATCCATCCATGTATAACACAGGCCTAAAAACATTCACTTTTTCAAACAAAAACATATTTTTTTTAACAAAAAGTGGTTTAAACTCATGTATCTATATATTCATCTATTCATCTATCTATCCATCCATCCATCCATCCATCCATCACTCCATCACTCCATCCATCAATGTAACACAGGCCTAAAAAACATTCACTTTTTCAAACAAAAACATTTTTTTTAACAAAAACATTTTTTTTAACAAAAAGTTGTTTCAACTCATGTACCTATCTATCCATCCATCCATCCATCCATCCATCCATCCATCCATCCATCCATCCATCCATCCATCCATCCATCCATCACTCCATCCATCAATCTATCTATAGAAATAGACACTTACCTGTCAGCATTGGTGCTGTTTCAGCACTCGTGCTGATATGCACGGCAAATGCAACCATTTTGCATTGACAGGTGAACAGCTGGGGGAAAACTCAAGTTCAGTTTGCGTCAGGGCGTCTGCATGGATGCAGGGTCAAAGGCCAAAGGCCTGGCACGCTACCTCACCTAACCAGCTAAACCTACCCACCACCTGCACAAAAAAACAGAAAACAAAACCAAAAAACACTGACCACTGGCGGGACCTACACAGACCCTACCCAAAATATACCAGGATAGACCACCCCTATATAAAATAACCCTAGATACAACAGCAATTTATAAAATAGACCCCTGTTAAAAAAAAACAAATCTAAAAAATAAAGTGCAGTACCGTGTCTACACACCTGGTGGCGCTAGAGGCGCACCAAACCACCACCAGTCGACTAGCCATACATCAATTACTATATAAACCAAGTTTCGTACAGATAAAACACACCGTTGCAGATATATGGACAGTTAAGATTCGGCCAATCAGATGCCCTTTATGCAAATGAGGGTGGTTACTAATGAGGGTGAAAGTCGTTTTTACCTCCCTACCTATATGCCATTTTAACCCTAACCTAACCATAGCCCCAAACTAACCCTAAACCCAAACTAACCATTAGTCCAAAGACTACTTTCAATATTTAACACAAAACAATAAAAAAATATGAACAAACAGTCGATCAAACTCATCTATCCATCTATCCATCTATCCATCTATCCATCTATCTATCCATCCATCCATCCATCACTCCATCACTCCATCACTCCATCCATCCATGTATAACACAGGCCTAAAAACATTCACTTTTTCAAACAAAAACTTTTTTTTTTTTAACAAAAAGTTGTTTAAACTCATGTATCTATATATTCATCTATTCATCTATCTATCTATTTATCTATCTATCCATCCATCCATCCATCCATCCATCACTCCATCCATCCATGTATAACACAGGCCTAAAAACATTCACTTTTTCAAACAAAAACATATTTTTTTTAACAAAAAGTGGTTTAAACTCATGTATCTATATATTCATCTATTCATCTATCTATCCATCCATCCATCCATCCATCCATCACTCCATCACTCCATCCATCAATGTAACACAGGCCTAAAAAACATTCACTTTTTCAAACAAAAACATTTTTTTTAACAAAAACATTTTTTTTAACAAAAAGTTGTTTCAACTCATGTACCTATCTATCCATCCATCCATCCATCCATCCATCCATCCATCCATCCATCCATCCATCCATCCATCCATCCATCCATCCATCCATCCATCACTCCATCCATCAATCTATCTATAGAAATAGACACTTACCTGTCAGCATTGGTGCTGTTTCAGCACTCGTGCTGATATGCACGGCAAATGCAACCATTTTGCATTGACAGGTGAACAGCTGGGGGAAAACTCAAGTTCAGTTTGCGTCAGGGCGTCTGCATGGATGCAGGGTCAAAGGCCAAAGGCCTGGCACGCTACCTCACCTAACCAGCTAAACCTACCCACCACCTGCACAAAAAAACAGAAAACAAAACCAAAAAACACTGACCACTGGCGGGACCTACACAGACCCTACCCAAAATATACCAGGATAGACCACCCCTATATAAAATAACCCTAGATACAACAGCAATTTATAAAATAGACCCCTGTTAAAAAAAAACAAATCTAAAAAATAAAGTGCAGTACCGTGTCTACACACCTGGTGGCGCTAGAGGCGCACCAAACCACCACCAGTCGACTAGCCATACATCAATTACTATATAAACCAAGTTTCGTACAGATAAAACACACCGTTGCAGATATATGGACAGTTAAGATTCGGCCAATCAGATGCCCTTTATGCAAATGAGGGTGGTTACTAATGAGGGTGAAAGTCGTTTTTACCTCCCTACCTATATGCCATTTTAACCCTAACCTAACCATAGCCTCAAACTAACCCTAAACCCAAACTAACCATTAGTCCAAAGACTACTTTCAATATTTAACACAAAACAATAAAAAAATATGAACAAACAGTCGATCAAACTCATCTATCCATCTATCCATCTATCCATCTATCCATCTATCTATCCATCCATCCATCCATCACTCCATCACTCCATCACTCCATCCATCCATGTATAACACAGGCCTAAAAACATTCACTTTTTCAAACAAAAACTTTTTTTTTTTTAACAAAAAGTTGTTTAAACTCATGTATCTATATATTCATCTATTCATCTATCTATCTATTTATCTATCTATCCATCCATCCATCCATCCATCCATCACTCCATCCATCCATGTATAACACAGGCCTAAAAACATTCACTTTTTCAAACAAAAACATATTTTTTTTAACAAAAAGTGGTTTAAACTCATGTATCTATATATTCATCTATTCATCTATCTATCCATCCATCCATCCATCCATCCATCACTCCATCACTCCATCCATCAATGTAACACAGGCCTAAAAAACATTCACTTTTTCAAACAAAAACATTTTTTTTAACAAAAACATTTTTTTTAACAAAAAGTTGTTTCAACTCATGTACCTATCTATCCATCCATCCATCCATCCATCCATCCATCCATCCATCCATCCATCCATCCATCCATCCATCCATCACTCCATCCATCAATCTATCTATAGAAATAGACACTTACCTGTCAGCATTGGTGCTGTTTCAGCACTCGTGCTGATATGCACGGCAAATGCAACCATTTTGCATTGACAGGTGAACAGCTGGGGGAAAACTCAAGTTCAGTTTGCGTCAGGGCGTCTGCATGGATGCAGGGTCAAAGGCCAAAGGCCTGGCACGCTACCTCACCTAACCAGCTAAACCTACCCACCACCTGCACAAAAAAACAGAAAACAAAACCAAAAAACACTGACCACTGGCGGGACCTACACAGACCCTACCCAAAATATACCAGGATAGACCACCCCTATATAAAATAACCCTAGATACAACAGCAATTTATAAAATAGACCCCTGTTAAAAAAAAACAAATCTAAAAAATAAAGTGCAGTACCGTGTCTACACACCTGGTGGCGCTAGAGGCGCACCAAACCACCACCAGTCGACTAGCCATACATCAATTACTATATAAACCAAGTTTCGTACAGATAAAACACACCGTTGCAGATATATGGACAGTTAAGATTCGGCCAATCAGATGCCCTTTATGCAAATGAGGGTGGTTACTAATGAGGGTGAAAGTCGTTTTTACCTCCCTACCTATATGCCATTTTAACCCTAACCTAACCATAGCCTCAAACTAACCCTAAACCCAAACTAACCATTAGTCCAAAGACTACTTTCAATATTTAACACAAAACAATAAAAAAATATGAACAAACAGTCGATCAAACTCATCTATCCATCTATCCATCTATCCATCTATCCATCTATCTATCCATCCATCCATCCATCACTCCATCACTCCATCACTCCATCCATCCATGTATAACACAGGCCTAAAAACATTCACTTTTTCAAACAAAAACTTTTTTTTTTTTAACAAAAAGTTGTTTAAACTCATGTATCTATATATTCATCTATTCATCTATCTATCTATTTATCTATCTATCCATCCATCCATCCATCCATCCATCACTCCATCCATCCATGTATAACACAGGCCTAAAAACATTCACTTTTTCAAACAAAAACATATTTTTTTTAACAAAAAGTGGTTTAAACTCATGTATCTATATATTCATCTATTCATCTATCTATCCATCCATCCATCCATCCATCCATCACTCCATCACTCCATCCATCAATGTAACACAGGCCTAAAAAACATTCACTTTTTCAAACAAAAACATTTTTTTTAACAAAAACATTTTTTTTAACAAAAAGTTGTTTCAACTCATGTACCTATCTATCCATCCATCCATCCATCCATCCATCCATCCATCCATCCATCCATCCATCCATCCATCCATCCATCACTCCATCCATCAATCTATCTATAGAAATAGACACTTACCTGTCAGCATTGGTGCTGTTTCAGCACTCGTGCTGATATGCACGGCAAATGCAACCATTTTGCATTGACAGGTGAACAGCTGGGGGAAAACTCAAGTTCAGTTTGCGTCAGGGCGTCTGCATGGATGCAGGGTCAAAGGCCAAAGGCCTGGCACGCTACCTCACCTAACCAGCTAAACCTACCCACCACCTGCACAAAAAAACAGAAAACAAAACCAAAAAACACTGACCACTGGCGGGACCTACACAGACCCTACCCAAAATATACCAGGATAGACCACCCCTATATAAAATAACCCTAGATACAACAGCAATTTATAAAATAGACCCCTGTTAAAAAAAAACAAATCTAAAAAATAAAGTGCAGTACCGTGTCTACACACCTGGTGGCGCTAGAGGCGCACCAAACCACCACCAGTCGACTAGCCATACATCAATTACTATATAAACCAAGTTTCGTACAGATAAAACACACCGTTGCAGATATATGGACAGTTAAGATTCGGCCAATCAGATGCCCTTTATGCAAATGAGGGTGGTTACTAATGAGGGTGAAAGTCGTTTTTACCTCCCTACCTATATGCCATTTTAACCCTAACCTAACCATAGCCTCAAACTAACCCTAAACCCAAACTAACCATTAGTCCAAAGACTACTTTCAATATTTAACACAAAACAATAAAAAAATATGAACAAACAGTCGATCAAACTCATCTATCCATCTATCCATCTATCCATCTATCCATCTATCTATCCATCCATCCATCCATCACTCCATCACTCCATCACTCCATCCATCCATGTATAACACAGGCCTAAAAACATTCACTTTTTCAAACAAAAACTTTTTTTTTTTTAACAAAAAGTTGTTTAAACTCATGTATCTATATATTCATCTATTCATCTATCTATCTATTTATCTATCTATCCATCCATCCATCCATCCATCCATCACTCCATCCATCCATGTATAACACAGGCCTAAAAACATTCACTTTTTCAAACAAAAACATATTTTTTTTAACAAAAAGTGGTTTAAACTCATGTATCTATATATTCATCTATTCATCTATCTATCCATCCATCCATCCATCCATCCATCACTCCATCACTCCATCCATCAATGTAACACAGGCCTAAAAAACATTCACTTTTTCAAACAAAAACATTTTTTTTAACAAAAACATTTTTTTTAACAAAAAGTTGTTTCAACTCATGTACCTATCTATCCATCCATCCATCCATCCATCCATCCATCCATCCATCCATCCATCCATCCATCCATCCATCCATCCATCACTCCATCCATCAATCTATCTATAGAAATAGACACTTACCTGTCAGCATTGGTGCTGTTTCAGCACTCGTGCTGATATGCACGGCAAATGCAACCATTTTGCATTGACAGGTGAACAGCTGGGGGAAAACTCAAGTTCAGTTTGCGTCAGGGCGTCTGCATGGATGCAGGGTCAAAGGCCAAAGGCCTGGCACGCTACCTCACCTAACCAGCTAAACCTACCCACCACCTGCACAAAAAAACAGAAAACAAAACCAAAAAACACTGACCACTGGCGGGACCTACACAGACCCTACCCAAAATATACCAGGATAGACCACCCCTATATAAAATAACCCTAGATACAACAGCAATTTATAAAATAGACCCCTGTTAAAAAAAAACAAATCTAAAAAATAAAGTGCAGTACCGTGTCTACACACCTGGTGGCGCTAGAGGCGCACCAAACCACCACCAGTCGACTAGCCATACATCAATTACTATATAAACCAAGTTTCGTACAGATAAAACACACCGTTGCAGATATATGGACAGTTAAGATTCGGCCAATCAGATGCCCTTTATGCAAATGAGGGTGGTTACTAATGAGGGTGAAAGTCGTTTTTACCTCC
>NW_028118285.1:0-51666 GCF_965113295.1 Leuciscus leuciscus | reverse complement strand
GTGAATGTTTTTTAGGCCTGTGTTACATTGATGGATGGAGTGATGGAGTGATGGATGGATGGATGGATGGATGGATAGATAGATGAATAGATGAATATATAGATACATGAGTTTAAACCACTTTTTGTTAAAAAAAATATGTTTTTGTTTGAAAAAGTGAATGTTTTTAGGCCTGTGTTATACATGGATGGATGGAGTGATGGATGGATGGATGGATGGATGGATAGATAGATAAATAGATAGATAGATGAATAGATGAATATATAGATACATGAGTTTAAACAACTTTTTGTTAAAAAAAAAAAAGTTTTTGTTTGAAAAAGTGAATGTTTTTAGGCCTGTGTTATACATGGATGGATGGAGTGATGGAGTGATGGAGTGATGGATGGATGGATGGATAGATAGATGGATAGATGGATAGATGGATAGATGGATAGATGAGTTTGATCGACTGTTTGTTCATATTTTTTTATTGTTTTGTGTTAAATATTGAAAGTAGTCTTTGGACTAATGGTTAGTTTGGGTTTAGGGTTAGTTTGGGGCTATGGTTAGGTTAGGTTAGGGTTAAAATGGCATATAGGTAGGGAGGTAAAAACGACTTTCACCCTCATTAGTAACCACCCTCATTTGCATAAAGGGCATCTGATTGGCCGAATCTTAACTGTCCATATATCTGCAACGGTGTGTTTTATCTGTACGAAACTTGGTTTATATAGTAATTGATGTATGGCTAGTCGACTGGTGGTGGTTTGGTGCGCCTCTAGCGCCACCAGGTGTGTAGACACGGTACTGCACTTTATTTTTTAGATTTGTTTTTTTTTAACAGGGGTCTATTTTATAAATTGCTGTTGTATCTAGGGTTATTTTATATAGGGGTGGTCTATCCTGGTATATTTTGGGTAGGGTCTGTGTAGGTCCCGCCAGTGGTCAGTGTTTTTTGGTTTTGTTTTCTGTTTTTTTGTGCAGGTGGTGGGTAGGTTTAGCTGGTTAGGTGAGGTAGCGTGCCAGGCCTTTGGCCTTTGACCCTGCATCCATGCAGACGCCCTGACGCAAACTGAACTTGAGTTTTCCCCCAGCTGTTCACCTGTCAATGCAAAATGGTTGCATTTGCCGTGCATATCAGCACGAGTGCTGAAACAGCACCAATGCTGACAGGTAAGTGTCTATTTCTATAGATAGATTGATGGATGGAGTGATGGATGGATGGATGGATGGATGGATGGATGGATGGATGGATGGATGGATGGATGGATGGATGGATAGATAGGTACATGAGTTGAAACAACTTTTTGTTAAAAAAAATGTTTTTGTTAAAAAAAATGTTTTTGTTTGAAAAAGTGAATGTTTTTTAGGCCTGTGTTACATTGATGGATGGAGTGATGGAGTGATGGATGGATGGATGGATGGATGGATAGATAGATGAATAGATGAATATATAGATACATGAGTTTAAACCACTTTTTGTTAAAAAAAATATGTTTTTGTTTGAAAAAGTGAATGTTTTTAGGCCTGTGTTATACATGGATGGATGGAGTGATGGAGTGATGGATGGATGGATGGATGGATGGATGGATAGATAGATAAATAGATAGATAGATGAATAGATGAATATATAGATACATGAGTTTAAACAACTTTTTGTTAAAAAAAAAAAAGTTTTTGTTTGAAAAAGTGAATGTTTTTAGGCCTGTGTTATACATGGATGGATGGAGTGATGGAGTGATGGAGTGATGGATGGATGGATGGATAGATAGATGGATAGATGGATAGATGGATAGATGGATAGATGAGTTTGATCGACTGTTTGTTCATATTTTTTTATTGTTTTGTGTTAAATATTGAAAGTAGTCTTTGGACTAATGGTTAGTTTGGGTTTAGGGTTAGTTTGGGGCTATGGTTAGGTTAGGTTAGGGTTAAAATGGCATATAGGTAGGGAGGTAAAAACGACTTTCACCCTCATTAGTAACCACCCTCATTTGCATAAAGGGCATCTGATTGGCCGAATCTTAACTGTCCATATATCTGCAACGGTGTGTTTTATCTGTACGAAACTTGGTTTATATAGTAATTGATGTATGGCTAGTCGACTGGTGGTGGTTTGGTGCGCCTCTAGCGCCACCAGGTGTGTAGACACGGTACTGCACTTTATTTTTTAGATTTGTTTTTTTTTAACAGGGGTCTATTTTATAAATTGCTGTTGTATCTAGGGTTATTTTATATAGGGGTGGTCTATCCTGGTATATTTTGGGTAGGGTCTGTGTAGGTCCCGCCAGTGGTCAGTGTTTTTTGGTTTTGTTTTCTGTTTTTTTGTGCAGGTGGTGGGTAGGTTTAGCTGGTTAGGTGAGGTAGCGTGCCAGGCCTTTGGCCTTTGACCCTGCATCCATGCAGACGCCCTGACGCAAACTGAACTTGAGTTTTCCCCCAGCTGTTCACCTGTCAATGCAAAATGGTTGCATTTGCCGTGCATATCAGCACGAGTGCTGAAACAGCACCAATGCTGACAGGTAAGTGTCTATTTCTATAGATAGATTGATGGATGGAGTGATGGATGGATGGATGGATGGATGGATGGATGGATGGATGGATGGATGGATGGATGGATGGATGGATGGATGGATGGATGGATGGATGGATGGATAGATAGGTACATGAGTTGAAACAACTTTTTGTTAAAAAAAATGTTTTTGTTAAAAAAAATGTTTTTGTTTGAAAAAGTGAATGTTTTTTAGGCCTGTGTTACATTGATGGATGGAGTGATGGAGTGATGGATGGATGGATGGATGGATGGATAGATAGATGAATAGATGAATATATAGATACATGAGTTTAAACCACTTTTTGTTAAAAAAAATATGTTTTTGTTTGAAAAAGTGAATGTTTTTAGGCCTGTGTTATACATGGATGGATGGAGTGATGGATGGATGGATGGATGGATGGATAGATAGATAAATAGATAGATAGATGAATAGATGAATATATAGATACATGAGTTTAAACAACTTTTTGTTAAAAAAAAAAAAGTTTTTGTTTGAAAAAGTGAATGTTTTTAGGCCTGTGTTATACATGGATGGATGGAGTGATGGAGTGATGGAGTGATGGATGGATGGATGGATAGATAGATGGATAGATGGATAGATGGATAGATGGATAGATGAGTTTGATCGACTGTTTGTTCATATTTTTTTATTGTTTTGTGTTAAATATTGAAAGTAGTCTTTGGACTAATGGTTAGTTTGGGTTTAGGGTTAGTTTGAGGCTATGGTTAGGTTAGGGTTAAAATGGCATATAGGTAGGGAGGTAAAAACGACTTTCACCCTCATTAGTAACCACCCTCATTTGCATAAAGGGCATCTGATTGGCCGAATCTTAACTGTCCATATATCTGCAACGGTGTGTTTTATCTGTACGAAACTTGGTTTATATAGTAATTGATGTATGGCTAGTCGACTGGTGGTGGTTTGGTGCGCCTCTAGCGCCACCAGGTGTGTAGACACGGTACTGCACTTTATTTTTTAGATTTTTTTTTTTTTAACAGGGGTCTATTTTATAAATTGCTGTTGTATCTAGGGTTATTTTATATAGGGGTGGTCTATCCTGGTATATTTTGGGTAGGGTCTGTGTAGGTCCCGCCAGTGGTCAGTGTTTTTTGGTTTTGTTTTCTGTTTTTTTGTGCAGGTGGTGGGTAGGTTTAGCTGGTTAGGTGAGGTAGCGTGCCAGGCCTTTGGCCTTTGACCCTGCATCCATGCAGACGCCCTGACGCAAACTGAACTTGAGTTTTCCCCCAGCTGTTCACCTGTCAATGCAAAATGGTTGCATTTGCCGTGCATATCAGCACGAGTGCTGAAACAGCACCAATGCTGACAGGTAAGTGTCTATTTCTATAGATAGATTGATGGATGGAGTGATGGATGGATGGATGGATGGATGGATGGATGGATGGATGGATGGATGGATGGATGGATGGATGGATGGATAGATAGGTACATGAGTTGAAACAACTTTTTGTTAAAAAAAATGTTTTTGTTAAAAAAAATGTTTTTGTTTGAAAAAGTGAATGTTTTTTAGGCCTGTGTTACATTGATGGATGGAGTGATGGAGTGATGGATGGATGGATGGATGGATGGATAGATAGATGAATAGATGAATATATAGATACATGAGTTTAAACCACTTTTTGTTAAAAAAAATATGTTTTTGTTTGAAAAAGTGAATGTTTTTAGGCCTGTGTTATACATGGATGGATGGAGTGATGGATGGATGGATGGATGGATGGATAGATAGATAAATAGATAGATAGATGAATAGATGAATATATAGATACATGAGTTTAAACAACTTTTTGTTAAAAAAAAAAAAGTTTTTGTTTGAAAAAGTGAATGTTTTTAGGCCTGTGTTATACATGGATGGATGGAGTGATGGAGTGATGGAGTGATGGATGGATGGATGGATAGATAGATGGATAGATGGATAGATGGATAGATGGATAGATGAGTTTGATCGACTGTTTGTTCATATTTTTTTATTGTTTTGTGTTAAATATTGAAAGTAGTCTTTGGACTAATGGTTAGTTTGGGTTTAGGGTTAGTTTGAGGCTATGGTTAGGTTAGGGTTAAAATGGCATATAGGTAGGGAGGTAAAAACGACTTTCACCCTCATTAGTAACCACCCTCATTTGCATAAAGGGCATCTGATTGGCCGAATCTTAACTGTCCATATATCTGCAACGGTGTGTTTTATCTGTACGAAACTTGGTTTATATAGTAATTGATGTATGGCTAGTCGACTGGTGGTGGTTTGGTGCGCCTCTAGCGCCACCAGGTGTGTAGACACGGTACTGCACTTTATTTTTTAGATTTGTTTTTTTTTAACAGGGGTCTATTTTATAAATTGCTGTTGTATCTAGGGTTATTTTATATAGGGGTGGTCTATCCTGGTATATTTTGGGTAGGGTCTGTGTAGGTCCCGCCAGTGGTCAGTGTTTTTTGGTTTTGTTTTCTGTTTTTTTGTGCAGGTGGTGGGTAGGTTTAGCTGGTTAGGTGAGGTAGCGTGCCAGGCCTTTGGCCTTTGACCCTGCATCCATGCAGACGCCCTGACGCAAACTGAACTTGAGTTTTCCCCCAGCTGTTCACCTGTCAATGCAAAATGGTTGCATTTGCCGTGCATATCAGCACGAGTGCTGAAACAGCACCAATGCTGACAGGTAAGTGTCTATTTCTATAGATAGATTGATGGATGGAGTGATGGATGGATGGATGGATGGATGGATGGATGGATGGATGGATGGATGGATGGATGGATGGATGGATGGATGGATAGATAGGTACATGAGTTGAAACAACTTTTTGTTAAAAAAAATTTTTTTGTTAAAAAAAATGTTTTTGTTTGAAAAAGTGAATGTTTTTTAGGCCTGTGTTACATTGATGGATGGAGTGATGGAGTGATGGATGGATGGATGGATGGATGGATAGATAGATGAATAGATGAATATATAGATACATGAGTTTAAACCACTTTTTGTTAAAAAAAATATGTTTTTGTTTGAAAAAGTGAATGTTTTTAGGCCTGTGTTATACATGGATGGATGGAGTGATGGATGGATGGATGGATGGATGGATAGATAGATAAATAGATAGATAGATGAATAGATGAATATATAGATACATGAGTTTAAACAACTTTTTGTTAAAAAAAAAAAAGTTTTTGTTTGAAAAAGTGAATGTTTTTAGGCCTGTGTTATACATGGATGGATGGAGTGATGGAGTGATGGAGTGATGGATGGATGGATGGATAGATAGATGGATAGATGGATAGATGGATAGATGGATAGATGAGTTTGATCGACTGTTTGTTCATATTTTTTTATTGTTTTGTGTTAAATATTGAAAGTAGTCTTTGGACTAATGGTTAGTTTGGGTTTAGGGTTAGTTTGAGGCTATGGTTAGGTTAGGGTTAAAATGGCATATAGGTAGGGAGGTAAAAACGACTTTCACCCTCATTAGTAACCACCCTCATTTGCATAAAGGGCATCTGATTGGCCGAATCTTAACTGTCCATATATCTGCAACGGTGTGTTTTATCTGTACGAAACTTGGTTTATATAGTAATTGATGTATGGCTAGTCGACTGGTGGTGGTTTGGTGCGCCTCTAGCGCCACCAGGTGTGTAGACACGGTACTGCACTTTATTTTTTAGATTTGTTTTTTTTTAACAGGGGTCTATTTTATAAATTGCTGTTGTATCTAGGGTTATTTTATATAGGGGTGGTCTATCCTGGTATATTTTGGGTAGGGTCTGTGTAGGTCCCGCCAGTGGTCAGTGTTTTTTGGTTTTGTTTTCTGTTTTTTTGTGCAGGTGGTGGGTAGGTTTAGCTGGTTAGGTGAGGTAGCGTGCCAGGCCTTTGGCCTTTGACCCTGCATCCATGCAGACGCCCTGACGCAAACTGAACTTGAGTTTTCCCCCAGCTGTTCACCTGTCAATGCAAAATGGTTGCATTTGCCGTGCATATCAGCACGAGTGCTGAAACAGCACCAATGCTGACAGGTAAGTGTCTATTTCTATAGATAGATTGATGGATGGAGTGATGGATGGATGGATGGATGGATGGATGGATGGATGGATGGATGGATGGATGGATGGATGGATAGATAGGTACATGAGTTGAAACAACTTTTTGTTAAAAAAAATGTTTTTGTTAAAAAAAATGTTTTTGTTTGAAAAAGTGAATGTTTTTTAGGCCTGTGTTACATTGATGGATGGAGTGATGGAGTGATGGATGGATGGATGGATGGATGGATAGATAGATGAATAGATGAATATATAGATACATGAGTTTAAACCACTTTTTGTTAAAAAAAATATGTTTTTGTTTGAAAAAGTGAATGTTTTTAGGCCTGTGTTATACATGGATGGATGGAGTGATGGATGGATGGATGGATGGATGGATAGATAGATAAATAGATAGATAGATGAATAGATGAATATATAGATACATGAGTTTAAACAACTTTTTGTTAAAAAAAAAAAAGTTTTTGTTTGAAAAAGTGAATGTTTTTAGGCCTGTGTTATACATGGATGGATGGAGTGATGGAGTGATGGAGTGATGGATGGATGGATGGATAGATAGATGGATAGATGGATAGATGGATAGATGGATAGATGAGTTTGATCGACTGTTTGTTCATATTTTTTTATTGTTTTGTGTTAAATATTGAAAGTAGTCTTTGGACTAATGGTTAGTTTGGGTTTAGGGTTAGTTTGAGGCTATGGTTAGGTTAGGGTTAAAATGGCATATAGGTAGGGAGGTAAAAACGACTTTCACCCTCATTAGTAACCACCCTCATTTGCATAAAGGGCATCTGATTGGCCGAATCTTAACTGTCCATATATCTGCAACGGTGTGTTTTATCTGTACGAAACTTGGTTTATATAGTAATTGATGTATGGCTAGTCGACTGGTGGTGGTTTGGTGCGCCTCTAGCGCCACCAGGTGTGTAGACACGGTACTGCACTTTATTTTTTAGATTTGTTTTTTTTTAACAGGGGTCTATTTTATAAATTGCTGTTGTATCTAGGGTTATTTTATATAGGGGTGGTCTATCCTGGTATATTTTGGGTAGGGTCTGTGTAGGTCCCGCCAGTGGTCAGTGTTTTTTGGTTTTGTTTTCTGTTTTTTTGTGCAGGTGGTGGGTAGGTTTAGCTGGTTAGGTGAGGTAGCGTGCCAGGCCTTTGGCCTTTGACCCTGCATCCATGCAGACGCCCTGACGCAAACTGAACTTGAGTTTTCCCCCAGCTGTTCACCTGTCAATGCAAAATGGTTGCATTTGCCGTGCATATCAGCACGAGTGCTGAAACAGCACCAATGCTGACAGGTAAGTGTCTATTTCTATAGATAGATTGATGGATGGAGTGATGGATGGATGGATGGATGGATGGATGGATGGATGGATGGATGGATGGATGGATGGATGGATGGATGGATAGATAGGTACATGAGTTGAAACAACTTTTTGTTAAAAAAAATGTTTTTGTTAAAAAAAATGTTTTTGTTTGAAAAAGTGAATGTTTTTTAGGCCTGTGTTACATTGATGGATGGAGTGATGGAGTGATGGATGGATGGATGGATGGATGGATAGATAGATGAATAGATGAATATATAGATACATGAGTTTAAACCACTTTTTGTTAAAAAAAATATGTTTTTGTTTGAAAAAGTGAATGTTTTTAGGCCTGTGTTATACATGGATGGATGGAGTGATGGATGGATGGATGGATGGATGGATAGATAGATAAATAGATAGATAGATGAATAGATGAATATATAGATACATGAGTTTAACCAACTTTTTGTTAAAAAAAAAAAAGTTTTTGTTTGAAAAAGTGAATGTTTTTAGGCCTGTGTTATACATGGATGGATGGAGTGATGGAGTGATGGAGTGATGGATGGATGGATGGATAGATAGATGGATAGATGGATAGATGGATAGATGGATAGATGAGTTTGATCGACTGTTTGTTCATATTTTTTTATTGTTTTGTGTTAAATATTGAAAGTAGTCTTTGGACTAATGGTTAGTTTGGGTTTAGGGTTAGTTTGAGGCTATGGTTAGGTTAGGGTTAAAATGGCATATAGGTAGGGAGGTAAAAACGACTTTCACCCTCATTAGTAACCACCCTCATTTGCATAAAGGGCATCTGATTGGCCGAATCTTAACTGTCCATATATCTGCAACGGTGTGTTTTATCTGTACGAAACTTGGTTTATATAGTAATTGATGTATGGCTAGTCGACTGGTGGTGGTTTGGTGCGCCTCTAGCGCCACCAGGTGTGTAGACACGGTACTGCACTTTATTTTTTAGATTTGTTTTTTTTTAACAGGGGTCTATTTTATAAATTGCTGTTGTATCTAGGGTTATTTTATATAGGGGTGGTCTATCCTGGTATATTTTGGGTAGGGTCTGTGTAGGTCCCGCCAGTGGTCAGTGTTTTTTGGTTTTGTTTTCTGTTTTTTTGTGCAGGTGGTGGGTAGGTTTAGCTGGTTAGGTGAGGTAGCGTGCCAGGCCTTTGGCCTTTGACCCTGCATCCATGCAGACGCCCTGACGCAAACTGAACTTGAGTTTTCCCCCAGCTGTTCACCTGTCAATGCAAAATGGTTGCATTTGCCGTGCATATCAGCACGAGTGCTGAAACAGCACCAATGCTGACAGGTAAGTGTCTATTTCTATAGATAGATTGATGGATGGAGTGATGGATGGATGGATGGATGGATGGATGGATGGATGGATGGATGGATGGATGGATGGATGGATGGATGGATGGATGGATAGATAGGTACATGAGTTGAAACAACTTTTTGTTAAAAAAAATGTTTTTGTTAAAAAAAATGTTTTTGTTTGAAAAAGTGAATGTTTTTTAGGCCTGTGTTACATTGATGGATGGAGTGATGGAGTGATGGATGGATGGATGGATAGATAGATGAATAGATGAATATATAGATACATGAGTTTAAACCACTTTTTGTTAAAAAAAATATGTTTTTGTTTGAAAAAGTGAATGTTTTTAGGCCTGTGTTATACATGGATGGATGGAGTGATGGATGGATGGATGGATGGATGGATAGATAGATAAATAGATAGATAGATGAATAGATGAATATATAGATACATGAGTTTAAACAACTTTTTGTTAAAAAAAAAAAAGTTTTTGTTTGAAAAAGTGAATGTTTTTAGGCCTGTGTTATACATGGATGGATGGAGTGATGGAGTGATGGAGTGATGGATGGATGGATGGATAGATAGATGGATAGATGGATAGATGGATAGATGGATAGATGAGTTTGATCGACTGTTTGTTCATATTTTTTTATTGTTTTGTGTTAAATATTGAAAGTAGTCTTTGGACTAATGGTTAGTTTGGGTTTAGGGTTAGTTTGAGGCTATGGTTAGGTTAGGGTTAAAATGGCATATAGGTAGGGAGGTAAAAACGACTTTCACCCTCATTAGTAACCACCCTCATTTGCATAAAGGGCATCTGATTGGCCGAATCTTAACTGTCCATATATCTGCAACGGTGTGTTTTATCTGTACGAAACTTGGTTTATATAGTAATTGATGTATGGCTAGTCGACTGGTGGTGGTTTGGTGCGCCTCTAGCGCCACCAGGTGTGTAGACACGGTACTGCACTTTATTTTTTAGATTTTTTTTTTTTTAACAGGGGTCTATTTTATAAATTGCTGTTGTATCTAGGGTTATTTTATATAGGGGTGGTCTATCCTGGTATATTTTGGGTAGGGTCTGTGTAGGTCCCGCCAGTGGTCAGTGTTTTTTGGTTTTGTTTTCTGTTTTTTTGTGCAGGTGGTGGGTAGGTTTAGCTGGTTAGGTGAGGTAGCGTGCCAGGCCTTTGGCCTTTGACCCTGCATCCATGCAGACGCCCTGACGCAAACTGAACTTGAGTTTTCCCCCAGCTGTTCACCTGTCAATGCAAAATGGTTGCATTTGCCGTGCATATCAGCACGAGTGCTGAAACAGCACCAATGCTGACAGGTAAGTGTCTATTTCTATAGATAGATTGATGGATGGAGTGATGGATGGATGGATGGATGGATGGATGGATGGATGGATGGATGGATGGATGGATGGATGGATGGATGGATAGATAGGTACATGAGTTGAAACAACTTTTTGTTAAAAAAAATGTTTTTGTTAAAAAAAATGTTTTTGTTTGAAAAAGTGAATGTTTTTTAGGCCTGTGTTACATTGATGGATGGAGTGATGGAGTGATGGATGGATGGATGGATGGATGGATAGATAGATGAATAGATGAATATATAGATACATGAGTTTAAACCACTTTTTGTTAAAAAAAATATGTTTTTGTTTGAAAAAGTGAATGTTTTTAGGCCTGTGTTATACATGGATGGATGGAGTGATGGATGGATGGATGGATGGATGGATAGATAGATAAATAGATAGATAGATGAATAGATGAATATATAGATACATGAGTTTAACCAACTTTTTGTTAAAAAAAAAAAAGTTTTTGTTTGAAAAAGTGAATGTTTTTAGGCCTGTGTTATACATGGATGGATGGAGTGATGGAGTGATGGAGTGATGGATGGATGGATGGATAGATAGATGGATAGATGGATAGATGGATAGATGGATAGATGAGTTTGATCGACTGTTTGTTCATATTTTTTTATTGTTTTGTGTTAAATATTGAAAGTAGTCTTTGGACTAATGGTTAGTTTGGGTTTAGGGTTAGTTTGAGGCTATGGTTAGGTTAGGGTTAAAATGGCATATAGGTAGGGAGGTAAAAACGACTTTCACCCTCATTAGTAACCACCCTCATTTGCATAAAGGGCATCTGATTGGCCGAATCTTAACTGTCCATATATCTGCAACGGTGTGTTTTATCTGTACGAAACTTGGTTTATATAGTAATTGATGTATGGCTAGTCGACTGGTGGTGGTTTGGTGCGCCTCTAGCGCCACCAGGTGTGTAGACACGGTACTGCACTTTATTTTTTAGATTTGTTTTTTTTTAACAGGGGTCTATTTTATAAATTGCTGTTGTATCTAGGGTTATTTTATATAGGGGTGGTCTATCCTGGTATATTTTGGGTAGGGTCTGTGTAGGTCCCGCCAGTGGTCAGTGTTTTTTGGTTTTGTTTTCTGTTTTTTTGTGCAGGTGGTGGGTAGGTTTAGCTGGTTAGGTGAGGTAGCGTGCCAGGCCTTTGGCCTTTGACCCTGCATCCATGCAGACGCCCTGACGCAAACTGAACTTGAGTTTTCCCCCAGCTGTTAGGGTTAGGGTTAGAGTTAGGTAGGGAGGTAAAAACGACTTTCACCCTCATTAGTAACCACCCTCATTTGCATAAAGGGCATCTGATTGGCCGAATCTTAACTGTCCATATATCTGCAACGGTGTGTTTTATCTGTACGAAACTTGGTTTATATAGTAATTGATGTATGGCTAGTCGACTGGTGGTGGTTTGGTGCGCCTCTAGCGCCACCAGGTGTGTAGACACGGTACTGCACTTTATTTTTTAGATTTGTTTTTTTTTAACAGGGGTCTATTTTATAAATTGCTGTTGTATCTAGGGTTATTTTATATAGGGGTGGTCTATCCTGGTATATTTTGGGTAGGGTCTGTGTAGGTCCCGCCAGTGGTCAGTGTTTTTTGGTTTTGTTTTCTGTTTTTTTGTGCAGGTGGTGGGTAGGTTTAGCTGGTTAGGTGAGGTAGCGTGCCAGGCCTTTGGCCTTTGACCCTGCATCCATGCAGACGCCCTGACGCAAACTGAACTTGAGTTTTCCCCCAGCTGTTCACCTGTCAATGCAAAATGGTTGCATTTGCCGTGCATATCAGCACGAGTGCTGAAACAGCACCAATGCTGACAGGTAAGTGTCTATTTCTATAGATAGATTGATGGATGGAGTGATGGATGGATGGATGGATGGATGGATGGATGGATGGATGGATGGATGGATGGATGGATAGATAGGTACATGAGTTGAAACAACTTTTTGTTAAAAAAAATGTTTTTGTTAAAAAAAATGTTTTTGTTTGAAAAAGTGAATGTTTTTTAGGCCTGTGTTACATTGATGGATGGAGTGATGGAGTGATGGATGGATGGATGGATGGATGGATAGATAGATGAATAGATGAATATATAGATACATGAGTTTAAACCACTTTTTGTTAAAAAAAATATGTTTTTGTTTGAAAAAGTGAATGTTTTTAGGCCTGTGTTATACATGGATGGATGGAGTGATGGATGGATGGATGGATGGATGGATAGATAGATAAATAGATAGATAGATGAATAGATGAATATATAGATACATGAGTTTAAACAACTTTTTGTTAAAAAAAAAAAAGTTTTTGTTTGAAAAAGTGAATGTTTTTAGGCCTGTGTTATACATGGATGGATGGAGTGATGGAGTGATGGAGTGATGGATGGATGGATGGATAGATAGATGGATAGATGGATAGATGGATAGATGGATAGATGAGTTTGATCGACTGTTTGTTCATATTTTTTTATTGTTTTGTGTTAAATATTGAAAGTAGTCTTTGGACTAATGGTTAGTTTGGGTTTAGGGTTAGTTTGAGGCTATGGTTAGGTTAGGGTTAAAATGGCATATAGGTAGGGAGGTAAAAACGACTTTCACCCTCATTAGTAACCACCCTCATTTGCATAAAGGGCATCTGATTGGCCGAATCTTAACTGTCCATATATCTGCAACGGTGTGTTTTATCTGTACGAAACTTGGTTTATATAGTAATTGATGTATGGCTAGTCGACTGGTGGTGGTTTGGTGCGCCTCTAGCGCCACCAGGTGTGTAGACACGGTACTGCACTTTATTTTTTAGATTTGTTTTTTTTTAACAGGGGTCTATTTTATAAATTGCTGTTGTATCTAGGGTTATTTTATATAGGGGTGGTCTATCCTGGTATATTTTGGGTAGGGTCTGTGTAGGTCCCGCCAGTGGTCAGTGTTTTTTGGTTTTGTTTTCTGTTTTTTTGTGCAGGTGGTGGGTAGGTTTAGCTGGTTAGGTGAGGTAGCGTGCCAGGCCTTTGGCCTTTGACCCTGCATCCATGCAGACGCCCTGACGCAAACTGAACTTGAGTTTTCCCCCAGCTGTTCACCTGTCAATGCAAAATGGTTGCATTTGCCGTGCATATCAGCACGAGTGCTGAAACAGCACCAATGCTGACAGGTAAGTGTCTATTTCTATAGATAGATTGATGGATGGAGTGATGGATGGATGGATGGATGGATGGATGGATGGATGGATGGATGGATGGATGGATGGATGGATGGATAGATAGGTACATGAGTTGAAACAACTTTTTGTTAAAAAAAATGTTTTTGTTAAAAAAAATGTTTTTGTTTGAAAAAGTGAATGTTTTTTAGGCCTGTGTTACATTGATGGATGGAGTGATGGAGTGATGGATGGATGGATGGATGGATGGATAGATAGATGAATAGATGAATATATAGATACATGAGTTTAAACCACTTTTTGTTAAAAAAAATATGTTTTTGTTTGAAAAAGTGAATGTTTTTAGGCCTGTGTTATACATGGATGGATGGAGTGATGGATGGATGGATGGATGGATGGATAGATAGATAAATAGATAGATAGATGAATAGATGAATATATAGATACATGAGTTTAAACAACTTTTTGTTAAAAAAAAAAAAGTTTTTGTTTGAAAAAGTGAATGTTTTTAGGCCTGTGTTATACATGGATGGATGGAGTGATGGAGTGATGGAGTGATGGATGGATGGATGGATAGATAGATGGATAGATGGATAGATGGATAGATGGATAGATGAGTTTGATCGACTGTTTGTTCATATTTTTTTATTGTTTTGTGTTAAATATTGAAAGTAGTCTTTGGACTAATGGTTAGTTTGGGTTTAGGGTTAGTTTGAGGCTATGGTTAGGTTAGGGTTAAAATGGCATATAGGTAGGGAGGTAAAAACGACTTTCACCCTCATTAGTAACCACCCTCATTTGCATAAAGGGCATCTGATTGGCCGAATCTTAACTGTCCATATATCTGCAACGGTGTGTTTTATCTGTACGAAACTTGGTTTATATAGTAATTGATGTATGGCTAGTCGACTGGTGGTGGTTTGGTGCGCCTCTAGCGCCACCAGGTGTGTAGACACGGTACTGCACTTTATTTTTTAGATTTGTTTTTTTTTAACAGGGGTCTATTTTATAAATTGCTGTTGTATCTAGGGTTATTTTATATAGGGGTGGTCTATCCTGGTATATTTTGGGTAGGGTCTGTGTAGGTCCCGCCAGTGGTCAGTGTTTTTTGGTTTTGTTTTCTGTTTTTTTGTGCAGGTGGTGGGTAGGTTTAGCTGGTTAGGTGAGGTAGCGTGCCAGGCCTTTGGCCTTTGACCCTGCATCCATGCAGACGCCCTGACGCAAACTGAACTTGAGTTTTCCCCCAGCTGTTCACCTGTCAATGCAAAATGGTTGCATTTGCCGTGCATATCAGCACGAGTGCTGAAACAGCACCAATGCTGACAGGTAAGTGTCTATTTCTATAGATAGATTGATGGATGGAGTGATGGATGGATGGATGGATGGATGGATGGATGGATGGATGGATGGATGGATGGATGGATGGATAGATAGGTACATGAGTTGAAACAACTTTTTGTTAAAAAAAATGTTTTTGTTAAAAAAAATGTTTTTGTTTGAAAAAGTGAATGTTTTTTAGGCCTGTGTTACATTGATGGATGGAGTGATGGAGTGATGGATGGATGGATGGATGGATGGATAGATAGATGAATAGATGAATATATAGATACATGAGTTTAAACCACTTTTTGTTAAAAAAAATATGTTTTTGTTTGAAAAAGTGAATGTTTTTAGGCCTGTGTTATACATGGATGGATGGAGTGATGGATGGATGGATGGATGGATGGATAGATAGATAAATAGATAGATAGATGAATAGATGAATATATAGATACATGAGTTTAAACAACTTTTTGTTAAAAAAAAAAAAGTTTTTGTTTGAAAAAGTGAATGTTTTTAGGCCTGTGTTATACATGGATGGATGGAGTGATGGAGTGATGGAGTGATGGATGGATGGATGGATAGATAGATGGATAGATGGATAGATGGATAGATGGATAGATGAGTTTGATCGACTGTTTGTTCATATTTTTTTATTGTTTTGTGTTAAATATTGAAAGTAGTCTTTGGACTAATGGTTAGTTTGGGTTTAGGGTTAGTTTGAGGCTATGGTTAGGTTAGGGTTAAAATGGCATATAGGTAGGGAGGTAAAAACGACTTTCACCCTCATTAGTAACCACCCTCATTTGCATAAAGGGCATCTGATTGGCCGAATCTTAACTGTCCATATATCTGCAACGGTGTGTTTTATCTGTACGAAACTTGGTTTATATAGTAATTGATGTATGGCTAGTCGACTGGTGGTGGTTTGGTGCGCCTCTAGCGCCACCAGGTGTGTAGACACGGTACTGCACTTTATTTTTTAGATTTGTTTTTTTTTAACAGGGGTCTATTTTATAAATTGCTGTTGTATCTAGGGTTATTTTATATAGGGGTGGTCTATCCTGGTATATTTTGGGTAGGGTCTGTGTAGGTCCCGCCAGTGGTCAGTGTTTTTTGGTTTTGTTTTCTGTTTTTTTGTGCAGGTGGTGGGTAGGTTTAGCTGGTTAGGTGAGGTAGCGTGCCAGGCCTTTGGCCTTTGACCCTGCATCCATGCAGACGCCCTGACGCAAACTGAACTTGAGTTTTCCCCCAGCTGTTCACCTGTCAATGCAAAATGGTTGCATTTGCCGTGCATATCAGCACGAGTGCTGAAACAGCACCAATGCTGACAGGTAAGTGTCTATTTCTATAGATAGATTGATGGATGGAGTGATGGATGGATGGATGGATGGATGGATGGATGGATGGATGGATGGATGGATGGATGGATGGATAGATAGGTACATGAGTTGAAACAACTTTTTGTTAAAAAAAATGTTTTTGTTAAAAAAAATGTTTTTGTTTGAAAAAGTGAATGTTTTTTAGGCCTGTGTTACATTGATGGATGGAGTGATGGAGTGATGGATGGATGGATGGATGGATGGATAGATAGATGAATAGATGAATATATAGATACATGAGTTTAAACCACTTTTTGTTAAAAAAAATATGTTTTTGTTTGAAAAAGTGAATGTTTTTAGGCCTGTGTTATACATGGATGGATGGAGTGATGGATGGATGGATGGATGGATGGATAGATAGATAAATAGATAGATAGATGAATAGATGAATATATAGATACATGAGTTTAAACAACTTTTTGTTAAAAAAAAAAAAGTTTTTGTTTGAAAAAGTGAATGTTTTTAGGCCTGTGTTATACATGGATGGATGGAGTGATGGAGTGATGGAGTGATGGATGGATGGATGGATAGATAGATGGATAGATGGATAGATGGATAGATGGATAGATGAGTTTGATCGACTGTTTGTTCATATTTTTTTATTGTTTTGTGTTAAATATTGAAAGTAGTCTTTGGACTAATGGTTAGTTTGGGTTTAGGGTTAGTTTGAGGCTATGGTTAGGTTAGGGTTAAAATGGCATATAGGTAGGGAGGTAAAAACGACTTTCACCCTCATTAGTAACCACCCTCATTTGCATAAAGGGCATCTGATTGGCCGAATCTTAACTGTCCATATATCTGCAACGGTGTGTTTTATCTGTACGAAACTTGGTTTATATAGTAATTGATGTATGGCTAGTCGACTGGTGGTGGTTTGGTGCGCCTCTAGCGCCACCAGGTGTGTAGACACGGTACTGCACTTTATTTTTTAGATTTGTTTTTTTTTAACAGGGGTCTATTTTATAAATTGCTGTTGTATCTAGGGTTATTTTATATAGGGGTGGTCTATCCTGGTATATTTTGGGTAGGGTCTGTGTAGGTCCCGCCAGTGGTCAGTGTTTTTTGGTTTTGTTTTCTGTTTTTTTTGTGCAGGTGGTGGGTAGGTTTAGCTGGTTAGGTGAGGTAGCGTGCCAGGCCTTTGGCCTTTGACCCTGCATCCATGCAGACGCCCTGACGCAAACTGAACTTGAGTTTTCCCCCAGCTGTTCACCTGTCAATGCAAAATGGTTGCATTTGCCGTGCATATCAGCACGAGTGCTGAAACAGCACCAATGCTGACAGGTAAGTGTCTATTTCTATAGATAGATTGATGGATGGAGTGATGGATGGATGGATGGATGGATGGATGGATGGATGGATGGATGGATGGATGGATGGATGGATGGATGGATAGATAGGTACATGAGTTGAAACAACTTTTTGTTAAAAAAAATGTTTTTGTTAAAAAAAATGTTTTTGTTTGAAAAAGTGAATGTTTTTTAGGCCTGTGTTACATTGATGGATGGAGTGATGGAGTGATGGATGGATGGATGGATGGATGGATAGATAGATGAATAGATGAATATATAGATACATGAGTTTAAACCACTTTTTGTTAAAAAAAATATGTTTTTGTTTGAAAAAGTGAATGTTTTTAGGCCTGTGTTATACATGGATGGATGGAGTGATGGATGGATGGATGGATGGATGGATGGATAGATAGATAAATAGATAGATAGATGAATAGATGTTAGGGTTAGAGTGGGTTAGGGTTAGGGTTAGGGTTAGGGTTAGGTAGGGAGGTAAAAACGACTTTCACCCTCATTAGTAACCACCCTCATTTGCATAAAGGGCATCTGATTGGCCGAATCTTAACTGTCCATATATCTGCAACGGTGTGTTTTATCTGTACGAAACTTGGTTTATATAGTAATTGATGTATGGCTAGTCGACTGGTGGTGGTTTGGTGCGCCTCTAGCGCCACCAGGTGTGTAGACACGGTACTGCACTTTATTTTTTAGATTTGTTTTTTTTTAACAGGGGTCTATTTTATAAATTGCTGTTGTATCTAGGGTTATTTTATATAGGGGTGGTCTATCCTGGTATATTTTGGGTAGGGTCTGTGTAGGTCCCGCCAGTGGTCAGTGTTTTTTGGTTTTGTTTTCTGTTTTTTTTGTGCAGGTGGTGGGTAGGTTTAGCTGGTTAGGTGAGGTAGCGTGCCAGGCCTTTGGCCTTTGACCCTGCATCCATGCAGACGCCCTGACGCAAACTGAACTTGAGTTTTCCCCCAGCTGTTCACCTGTCAATGCAAAATGGTTGCATTTGCCGTGCATATCAGCACGAGTGCTGAAACAGCACCAATGCTGACAGGTAAGTGTCTATTTCTATAGATAGATTGATGGATGGAGTGATGGATGGATGGATGGATGGATGGATGGATGGATGGATGGATGGATGGATGGATGGATGGATGGATGGATAGATAGGTACATGAGTTGAAACAACTTTTTGTTAAAAAAAATGTTTTTGTTAAAAAAAATGTTTTTGTTTGAAAAAGTGAATGTTTTTTAGGCCTGTGTTACATTGATGGATGGAGTGATGGAGTGATGGATGGATGGATGGATGGATGGATAGATAGATGAATAGATGAATATATAGATACATGAGTTTAAACCACTTTTTGTTAAAAAAAATATGTTTTTGTTTGAAAAAGTGAATGTTTTTAGGCCTGTGTTATACATGGATGGATGGAGTGATGGATGGATGGATGGATGGATGGATGGATAGATAGATAAATAGATAGATAGATGAATAGATGAATATATAGATACATGAGTTTAAACAACTTTTTGTTAAAAAAAAAAAAGTTTTTGTTTGAAAAAGTGAATGTTTTTAGGCCTGTGTTATACATGGATGGATGGAGTGATGGAGTGATGGAGTGATGGATGGATGGATGGATAGATAGATGGATAGATGGATAGATGGATAGATGGATAGATGAGTTTGATCGACTGTTTGTTCATATTTTTTTATTGTTTTGTGTTAAATATTGAAAGTAGTCTTTGGACTAATGGTTAGTTTGGGTTTAGGGTTAGTTTGAGGCTATGGTTAGGTTAGGGTTAAAATGGCATATAGGTAGGGAGGTAAAAACGACTTTCACCCTCATTAGTAACCACCCTCATTTGCATAAAGGGCATCTGATTGGCCGAATCTTAACTGTCCATATATCTGCAACGGTGTGTTTTATCTGTACGAAACTTGGTTTATATAGTAATTGATGTATGGCTAGTCGACTGGTGGTGGTTTGGTGCGCCTCTAGCGCCACCAGGTGTGTAGACACGGTACTGCACTTTATTTTTTAGATTTGTTTTTTTTTAACAGGGGTCTATTTTATAAATTGCTGTTGTATCTAGGGTTATTTTATATAGGGGTGGTCTATCCTGGTATATTTTGGGTAGGGTCTGTGTAGGTCCCGCCAGTGGTCAGTGTTTTTTGGTTTTGTTTTCTGTTTTTTTGTGCAGGTGGTGGGTAGGTTTAGCTGGTTAGGTGAGGTAGCGTGCCAGGCCTTTGGCCTTTGACCCTGCATCCATGCAGACGCCCTGACGCAAACTGAACTTGAGTTTTCCCCCAGCTGTTCACCTGTCAATGCAAAATGGTTGCATTTGCCGTGCATATCAGCACGAGTGCTGAAACAGCACCAATGCTGACAGGTAAGTGTCTATTTCTATAGATAGATTGATGGATGGAGTGATGGATGGATGGATGGATGGATGGATGGATGGATGGATGGATGGATGGATGGATGGATGGATGGATAGATAGGTACATGAGTTGAAACAACTTTTTGTTAAAAAAAATGTTTTTGTTAAAAAAAATGTTTTTGTTTGAAAAAGTGAATGTTTTTTAGGCCTGTGTTACATTGATGGATGGAGTGATGGAGTGATGGATGGATGGATGGATGGATGGATAGATAGATGAATAGATGAATATATAGATACATGAGTTTAAACCACTTTTTGTTAAAAAAAATATGTTTTTGTTTGAAAAAGTGAATGTTTTTAGGCCTGTGTTATACATGGATGGATGGAGTGATGGATGGATGGATGGATGGATGGATAGATAGATAAATAGATAGATAGATGAATAGATGAATATATAGATACATGAGTTTAAACAACTTTTTGTTAAAAAAAAAAAAGTTTTTGTTTGAAAAAGTGAATGTTTTTAGGCCTGTGTTATACATGGATGGATGGAGTGATGGAGTGATGGAGTGATGGATGGATGGATGGATAGATAGATGGATAGATGGATAGATGGATAGATGGATAGATGAGTTTGATCGACTGTTTGTTCATATTTTTTTATTGTTTTGTGTTAAATATTGAAAGTAGTCTTTGGACTAATGGTTAGTTTGGGTTTAGGGTTAGTTTGAGGCTATGGTTAGGTTAGGGTTAAAATGGCATATAGGTAGGGAGGTAAAAACGACTTTCACCCTCATTAGTAACCACCCTCATTTGCATAAAGGGCATCTGATTGGCCGAATCTTAACTGTCCATATATCTGCAACGGTGTGTTTTATCTGTACGAAACTTGGTTTATATAGTAATTGATGTATGGCTAGTCGACTGGTGGTGGTTTGGTGCGCCTCTAGCGCCACCAGGTGTGTAGACACGGTACTGCACTTTATTTTTTAGATTTGTTTTTTTTTAACAGGGGTCTATTTTATAAATTGCTGTTGTATCTAGGGTTATTTTATATAGGGGTGGTCTATCCTGGTATATTTTGGGTAGGGTCTGTGTAGGTCCCGCCAGTGGTCAGTGTTTTTTGGTTTTGTTTTCTGTTTTTTTGTGCAGGTGGTGGGTAGGTTTAGCTGGTTAGGTGAGGTAGCGTGCCAGGCCTTTGGCCTTTGACCCTGCATCCATGCAGACGCCCTGACGCAAACTGAACTTGAGTTTTCCCCCAGCTGTTCACCTGTCAATGCAAAATGGTTGCATTTGCCGTGCATATCAGCACGAGTGCTGAAACAGCACCAATGCTGACAGGTAAGTGTCTATTTCTATAGATAGATTGATGGATGGAGTGATGGATGGATGGATGGATGGATGGATGGATGGATGGATGGATGGATGGATGGATGGATGGATGGATGGATAGATAGGTACATGAGTTGAAACAACTTTTTGTTAAAAAAAATGTTTTTGTTAAAAAAAATGTTTTTGTTTGAAAAAGTGAATGTTTTTTAGGCCTGTGTTACATTGATGGATGGAGTGATGGAGTGATGGATGGATGGATGGATGGATGGATAGATAGATGAATAGATGAATATATAGATACATGAGTTTAAACCACTTTTTGTTAAAAAAAATATGTTTTTGTTTGAAAAAGTGAATGTTTTTAGGCCTGTGTTATACATGGATGGATGGAGTGATGGATGGATGGATGGATGGATGGATAGATAGATAAATAGATAGATAGATGAATAGATGAATATATAGATACATGAGTTTAAACAACTTTTTGTTAAAAAAAAAAAAGTTTTTGTTTGAAAAAGTGAATGTTTTTAGGCCTGTGTTATACATGGATGGATGGAGTGATGGAGTGATGGAGTGATGGATGGATGGATGGATAGATAGATGGATAGATGGATAGATGGATAGATGGATAGATGAGTTTGATCGACTGTTTGTTCATATTTTTTTATTGTTTTGTGTTAAATATTGAAAGTAGTCTTTGGACTAATGGTTAGTTTGGGTTTAGGGTTAGTTTGAGGCTATGGTTAGGTTAGGGTTAAAATGGCATATAGGTAGGGAGGTAAAAACGACTTTCACCCTCATTAGTAACCACCCTCATTTGCATAAAGGGCATCTGATTGGCCGAATCTTAACTGTCCATATATCTGCAACGGTGTGTTTTATCTGTACGAAACTTGGTTTATATAGTAATTGATGTATGGCTAGTCGACTGGTGGTGGTTTGGTGCGCCTCTAGCGCCACCAGGTGTGTAGACACGGTACTGCACTTTATTTTTTAGATTTGTTTTTTTTTAACAGGGGTCTATTTTATAAATTGCTGTTGTATCTAGGGTTATTTTATATAGGGGTGGTCTATCCTGGTATATTTTGGGTAGGGTCTGTGTAGGTCCCGCCAGTGGTCAGTGTTTTTTGGTTTTGTTTTCTGTTTTTTTTGTGCAGGTGGTGGGTAGGTTTAGCTGGTTAGGTGAGGTAGCGTGCCAGGCCTTTGGCCTTTGACCCTGCATCCATGCAGACGCCCTGACGCAAACTGAACTTGAGTTTTCCCCCAGCTGTTCACCTGTCAATGCAAAATGGTTGCATTTGCCGTGCATATCAGCACGAGTGCTGAAACAGCACCAATGCTGACAGGTAAGTGTCTATTTCTATAGATAGATTGATGGATGGAGTGATGGATGGATGGATGGATGGATGGATGGATGGATGGATGGATGGATGGATGGATGGATGGATGGATAGATAGGTACATGAGTTGAAACAACTTTTTGTTAAAAAAAATGTTTTTGTTAAAAAAAATGTTTTTGTTTGAAAAAGTGAATGTTTTTTAGGCCTGTGTTACATTGATGGATGGAGTGATGGAGTGATGGATGGATGGATGGATGGATGGATAGATAGATGAATAGATGAATATATAGATACATGAGTTTAAACCACTTTTTGTTAAAAAAAATATGTTTTTGTTTGAAAAAGTGAATGTTTTTAGGCCTGTGTTATACATGGATGGATGGAGTGATGGATGGATGGATGGATGGATGGATGGATAGATAGATAAATAGATAGATAGATGAATAGATGAATATATAGATACATGAGTTTAAACAACTTTTTGTTAAAAAAAAAAAAGTTTTTGTTTGAAAAAGTGAATGTTTTTAGGCCTGTGTTATACATGGATGGATGGAGTGATGGAGTGATGGAGTGATGGATGGATGGATGGATAGATAGATGGATAGATGGATAGATGGATAGATGGATAGATGAGTTTGATCGACTGTTTGTTCATATTTTTTTATTGTTTTGTGTTAAATATTGAAAGTAGTCTTTGGACTAATGGTTAGTTTGGGTTTAGGGTTAGTTTGAGGCTATGGTTAGGTTAGGGTTAAAATGGCATATAGGTAGGGAGGTAAAAACGACTTTCACCCTCATTAGTAACCACCCTCATTTGCATAAAGGGCATCTGATTGGCCGAATCTTAACTGTCCATATATCTGCAACGGTGTGTTTTATCTGTACGAAACTTGGTTTATATAGTAATTGATGTATGGCTAGTCGACTGGTGGTGGTTTGGTGCGCCTCTAGCGCCACCAGGTGTGTAGACACGGTACTGCACTTTATTTTTTAGATTTGTTTTTTTTTAACAGGGGTCTATTTTATAAATTGCTGTTGTATCTAGGGTTATTTTATATAGGGGTGGTCTATCCTGGTATATTTTGGGTAGGGTCTGTGTAGGTCCCGCCAGTGGTCAGTGTTTTTTGGTTTTGTTTTCTGTTTTTTTGTGCAGGTGGTGGGTAGGTTTAGCTGGTTAGGTGAGGTAGCGTGCCAGGCCTTTGGCCTTTGACCCTGCATCCATGCAGACGCCCTGACGCAAACTGAACTTGAGTTTTCCCCCAGCTGTTCACCTGTCAATGCAAAATGGTTGCATTTGCCGTGCATATCAGCACGAGTGCTGAAACAGCACCAATGCTGACAGGTAAGTGTCTATTTCTATAGATAGATTGATGGATGGAGTGATGGATGGATGGATGGATGGATGGATGGATGGATGGATGGATGGATGGATGGATGGATGGATGGATGGATAGATAGGTACATGAGTTGAAACAACTTTTTGTTAAAAAAAATGTTTTTGTTAAAAAAAATGTTTTTGTTTGAAAAAGTGAATGTTTTTTAGGCCTGTGTTACATTGATGGATGGAGTGATGGAGTGATGGATGGATGGATGGATGGATGGATAGATAGATGAATAGATGAATATATAGATACATGAGTTTAAACCACTTTTTGTTAAAAAAAATATGTTTTTGTTTGAAAAAGTGAATGTTTTTAGGCCTGTGTTATACATGGATGGATGGAGTGATGGATGGATGGATGGATGGATGGATAGATAGATAAATAGATAGATAGATGAATAGATGAATATATAGATACATGAGTTTAAACAACTTTTTGTTAAAAAAAAAAAAGTTTTTGTTTGAAAAAGTGAATGTTTTTAGGCCTGTGTTATACATGGATGGATGGAGTGATGGAGTGATGGAGTGATGGATGGATGGATGGATAGATAGATGGATAGATGGATAGATGGATAGATGGATAGATGAGTTTGATCGACTGTTTGTTCATATTTTTTTATTGTTTTGTGTTAAATATTGAAAGTAGTCTTTGGACTAATGGTTAGTTTGGGTTTAGGGTTAGTTTGAGGCTATGGTTAGGTTAGGGTTAAAATGGCATATAGGTAGGGAGGTAAAAACGACTTTCACCCTCATTAGTAACCACCCTCATTTGCATAAAGGGCATCTGATTGGCCGAATCTTAACTGTCCATATATCTGCAACGGTGTGTTTTATCTGTACGAAACTTGGTTTATATAGTAATTGATGTATGGCTAGTCGACTGGTGGTGGTTTGGTGCGCCTCTAGCGCCACCAGGTGTGTAGACACGGTACTGCACTTTATTTTTTAGATTTGTTTTTTTTTAACAGGGGTCTATTTTATAAATTGCTGTTGTATCTAGGGTTATTTTATATAGGGGTGGTCTATCCTGGTATATTTTGGGTAGGGTCTGTGTAGGTCCCGCCAGTGGTCAGTGTTTTTTGGTTTTGTTTTCTGTTTTTTTGTGCAGGTGGTGGGTAGGTTTAGCTGGTTAGGTGAGGTAGCGTGCCAGGCCTTTGGCCTTTGACCCTGCATCCATGCAGACGCCCTGACGCAAACTGAACTTGAGTTTTCCCCCAGCTGTTCACCTGTCAATGCAAAATGGTTGCATTTGCCGTGCATATCAGCACGAGTGCTGAAACAGCACCAATGCTGACAGGTAAGTGTCTATTTCTATAGATAGATTGATGGATGGAGTGATGGATGGATGGATGGATGGATGGATGGATGGATGGATGGATGGATGGATGGATGGATGGATGGATGGATAGATAGGTACATGAGTTGAAACAACTTTTTGTTAAAAAAAATGTTTTTGTTAAAAAAAATGTTTTTGTTTGAAAAAGTGAATGTTTTTTAGGCCTGTGTTACATTGATGGATGGAGTGATGGAGTGATGGATGGATGGATGGATGGATGGATAGATAGATGAATAGATGAATATATAGATACATGAGTTTAAACCACTTTTTGTTAAAAAAAATATGTTTTTGTTTGAAAAAGTGAATGTTTTTAGGCCTGTGTTATACATGGATGGATGGAGTGATGGATGGATGGATGGATGGATGGATAGATAGATAAATAGATAGATAGATGAATAGATGAATATATAGATACATGAGTTTAAACAACTTTTTGTTAAAAAAAAAAAAGTTTTTGTTTGAAAAAGTGAATGTTTTTAGGCCTGTGTTATACATGGATGGATGGAGTGATGGAGTGATGGAGTGATGGATGGATGGATGGATAGATAGATGGATAGATGGATAGATGGATAGATGGATAGATGAGTTTGATCGACTGTTTGTTCATATTTTTTTATTGTTTTGTGTTAAATATTGAAAGTAGTCTTTGGACTAATGGTTAGTTTGGGTTTAGGGTTAGTTTGAGGCTATGGTTAGGTTAGGGTTAAAATGGCATATAGGTAGGGAGGTAAAAACGACTTTCACCCTCATTAGTAACCACCCTCATTTGCATAAAGGGCATCTGATTGGCCGAATCTTAACTGTCCATATATCTGCAACGGTGTGTTTTATCTGTACGAAACTTGGTTTATATAGTAATTGATGTATGGCTAGTCGACTGGTGGTGGTTTGGTGCGCCTCTAGCGCCACCAGGTGTGTAGACACGGTACTGCACTTTATTTTTTAGATTTGTTTTTTTTTAACAGGGGTCTATTTTATAAATTGCTGTTGTATCTAGGGTTATTTTATATAGGGGTGGTCTATCCTGGTATATTTTGGGTAGGGTCTGTGTAGGTCCCGCCAGTGGTCAGTGTTTTTTGGTTTTGTTTTCTGTTTTTTTGTGCAGGTGGTGGGTAGGTTTAGCTGGTTAGGTGAGGTAGCGTGCCAGGCCTTTGGCCTTTGACCCTGCATCCATGCAGACGCCCTGACGCAAACTGAACTTGAGTTTTCCCCCAGCTGTTCACCTGTCAATGCAAAATGGTTGCATTTGCCGTGCATATCAGCACGAGTGCTGAAACAGCACCAATGCTGACAGGTAAGTGTCTATTTCTATAGATAGATTGATGGATGGAGTGATGGATGGATGGATGGATGGATGGATGGATGGATGGATGGATGGATGGATGGATGGATGGATGGATGGATGGATAGATAGGTACATGAGTTGAAACAACTTTTTGTTAAAAAAAATGTTTTTGTTAAAAAAAATGTTTTTGTTTGAAAAAGTGAATGTTTTTTAGGCCTGTGTTACATTGATGGATGGAGTGATGGAGTGATGGATGGATGGATGGATGGATGGATAGATAGATGAATAGATGAATATATAGATACATGAGTTTAAACCACTTTTTGTTAAAAAAAATATGTTTTTGTTTGAAAAAGTGAATGTTTTTAGGCCTGTGTTATACATGGATGGATGGAGTGATGGATGGATGGATGGATGGATGGATAGATAGATAAATAGATAGATAGATGAATAGATGAATATATAGATACATGAGTTTAAACAACTTTTTGTTAAAAAAAAAAAAGTTTTTGTTTGAAAAAGTGAATGTTTTTAGGCCTGTGTTATACATGGATGGATGGAGTGATGGAGTGATGGAGTGATGGATGGATGGATGGATAGATAGATGGATAGATGGATAGATGGATAGATGGATAGATGAGTTTGATCGACTGTTTGTTCATATTTTTTTATTGTTTTGTGTTAAATATTGAAAGTAGTCTTTGGACTAATGGTTAGTTTGGGTTTAGGGTTAGTTTGGGGCTATGGTTAGGTAGGGAGGTAAAAACGACTTTCACCCTCATTAGTAACCACCCTCATTTGCATAAAGGGCATCTGATTGGCCGAATCTTAACTGTCCATATATCTGCAACGGTGTGTTTTATCTGTACGAAACTTGGTTTATATAGTAATTGATGTATGGCTAGTCGACTGGTGGTGGTTTGGTGCGCCTCTAGCGCCACCAGGTGTGTAGACACGGTACTGCACTTTATTTTTTAGATTTGTTTTTTTTTAACAGGGGTCTATTTTATAAATTGCTGTTGTATCTAGGGTTATTTTATATAGGGGTGGTCTATCCTGGTATATTTTGGGTAGGGTCTGTGTAGGTCCCGCCAGTGGTCAGTGTTTTTTGGTTTTGTTTTCTGTTTTTTTGTGCAGGTGGTGGGTAGGTTTAGCTGGTTAGGTGAGGTAGCGTGCCAGGCCTTTGGCCTTTGACCCTGCATCCATGCAGACGCCCTGACGCAAACTGAACTTGAGTTTTCCCCCAGCTGTTCACCTGTCAATGCAAAATGGTTGCATTTGCCGTGCATATCAGCACGAGTGCTGAAACAGCACCAATGCTGACAGGTAAGTGTCTATTTCTATAGATAGATTGATGGATGGAGTGATGGATGGATGGATGGATGGATGGATGGATGGATGGATGGATGGATGGATGGATGGATGGATGGATGGATGGATAGATAGGTACATGAGTTGAAACAACTTTTTGTTAAAAAAAATGTTTTTGTTAAAAAAAATGTTTTTGTTTGAAAAAGTGAATGTTTTTTAGGCCTGTGTTACATTGATGGATGGAGTGATGGAGTGATGGATGGATGGATGGATGGATGGATAGATAGATGAATAGATGAATATATAGATACATGAGTTTAAACCACTTTTTGTTAAAAAAAATATGTTTTTGTTTGAAAAAGTGAATGTTTTTAGGCCTGTGTTATACATGGATGGATGGAGTGATGGATGGATGGATGGATGGATGGATAGATAGATAAATAGATAGATAGATGAATAGATGAATATATAGATACATGAGTTTAAACAACTTTTTGTTAAAAAAAAAAAAGTTTTTGTTTGAAAAAGTGAATGTTTTTAGGCCTGTGTTATACATGGATGGATGGAGTGATGGAGTGATGGAGTGATGGATGGATGGATGGATAGATAGATGGATAGATGGATAGATGGATAGATGGATAGATGAGTTTGATCGACTGTTTGTTCATATTTTTTTATTGTTTTGTGTTAAATATTGAAAGTAGTCTTTGGACTAATGGTTAGTTTGGGTTTAGGGTTAGTTTGAGGCTATGGTTAGGTTAGGGTTAAAATGGCATATAGGTAGGGAGGTAAAAACGACTTTCACCCTCATTAGTAACCACCCTCATTTGCATAAAGGGCATCTGATTGGCCGAATCTTAACTGTCCATATATCTGCAACGGTGTGTTTTATCTGTACGAAACTTGGTTTATATAGTAATTGATGTATGGCTAGTCGACTGGTGGTGGTTTGGTGCGCCTCTAGCGCCACCAGGTGTGTAGACACGGTACTGCACTTTATTTTTTAGATTTGTTTTTTTTTAACAGGGGTCTATTTTATAAATTGCTGTTGTATCTAGGGTTATTTTATATAGGGGTGGTCTATCCTGGTATATTTTGGGTAGGGTCTGTGTAGGTCCCGCCAGTGGTCAGTGTTTTTTGGTTTTGTTTTCTGTTTTTTTGTGCAGGTGGTGGGTAGGTTTAGCTGGTTAGGTGAGGTAGCGTGCCAGGCCTTTGGCCTTTGACCCTGCATCCATGCAGACGCCCTGACGCAAACTGAACTTGAGTTTTCCCCCAGCTGTTCACCTGTCAATGCAAAATGGTTGCATTTGCCGTGCATATCAGCACGAGTGCTGAAACAGCACCAATGCTGACAGGTAAGTGTCTATTTCTATAGATAGATTGATGGATGGAGTGATGGATGGATGGATGGATGGATGGATGGATGGATAGATAGGTACATGAGTTTAAACAACTTTTTGTTAAAAAAAATGTTTTTGTTAAAAAAAATGTTTTTGTTTGAAAAAGTGAATGTTTTTTAGGCCTGTGTTACATTGATGGATGGAGTGATGGAGTGATGGATGGATGGATGGATGGATGGATAGATAGATGAATAGATGAATATATAGATACATGAGTTTAAACCACTTTTTGTTAAAAAAAATATGTTTTTGTTTGAAAAAGTGAATGTTTTTAGGCCTGTGTTATACATGGATGGATGGAGTGATGGATGGATGGATGGATGGATGGATAGATAGATAAATAGATAGATAGATGAATAGATGAATATATAGATACATGAGTTTAAACAACTTTTTGTTAAAAAAAAAAAAGTTTTTGTTTGAAAAAGTGAATGTTTTTAGGCCTGTGTTATACATGGATGGATGGAGTGATGGAGTGATGGAGTGATGGATGGATGGATGGATAGATAGATGGATAGATGGATAGATGGATAGATGGATAGATGAGTTTGATCGACTGTTTGTTCATATTTTTTTATTGTTTTGTGTTAAATATTGAAAGTAGTCTTTGGACTAATGGTTAGTTTGGGTTTAGGGTTAGTTTGGGGCTATGGTTAGGTTAGGGTTAAAATGGCATATAGGTAGGGAGGTAAAAACGACTTTCACCCTCATTAGTAACCACCCTCATTTGCATAAAGGGCATCTGATTGGCCGAATCTTAACTGTCCATATATCTGCAACGGTGTGTTTTATCTGTACGAAACTTGGTTTATATAGTAATTGATGTATGGCTAGTCGACTGGTGGTGGTTTGGTGCGCCTCTAGCGCCACCAGGTGTGTAGACACGGTACTGCACTTTATTTTTTAGATTTGTTTTTTTTTAACAGGGGTCTATTTTATAAATTGCTGTTGTATCTAGGGTTATTTTATATAGGGGTGGTCTATCCTGGTATATTTTGGGTAGGGTCTGTGTAGGTCCCGCCAGTGGTCAGTGTTTTTTGGTTTTGTTTTCTGTTTTTTTGTGCAGGTGGTGGGTAGGTTTAGCTGGTTAGGTGAGGTAGCGTGCCAGGCCTTTGGCCTTTGACCCTGCATCCATGCAGACGCCCTGACGCAAACTGAACTTGAGTTTTCCCCCAGCTGTTCACCTGTCAATGCAAAATGGTTGCATTTGCCGTGCATATCAGCACGAGTGCTGAAACAGCACCAATGCTGACAGGTAAGTGTCTATTTCTATAGATAGATTGATGGATGGAGTGATGGATGGATGGATGGATGGATGGATGGATGGATGGATGGATGGATGGATGGATGGATGGATGGATGGATAGATAGGTACATGAGTTGAAACAACTTTTTGTTAAAAAAAATGTTTTTGTTAAAAAAAATGTTTTTGTTTGAAAAAGTGAATGTTTTTTAGGCCTGTGTTACATTGATGGATGGAGTGATGGAGTGATGGATGGATGGATGGATGGATGGATGGATAGATAGATGAATAGATGAATATATAGATACATGAGTTTAAACCACTTTTTGTTAAAAAAAATATGTTTTTGTTTGAAAAAGTGAATGTTTTTAGGCCTGTGTTATACATGGATGGATGGAGTGATGGATGGATGGATGGATGGATGGATAGATAGATAAATAGATAGATAGATGAATAGATGAATATATAGATACATGAGTTTAAACAACTTTTTGTTAAAAAAAAAAAAGTTTTTGTTTGAAAAAGTGAATGTTTTTAGGCCTGTGTTATACATGGATGGATGGAGTGATGGAGTGATGGAGTGATGGATGGATGGATGGATAGATAGATGGATAGATGGATAGATGGATAGATGGATAGATGAGTTTGATCGACTGTTTGTTCATATTTTTTTATTGTTTTGTGTTAAATATTGAAAGTAGTCTTTGGACTAATGGTTAGTTTGGGTTTAGGGTTAGTTTGGGGCTATGGTTAGGTTAGGGTTAAAATGGCATATAGGTAGGGAGGTAAAAACGACTTTCACCCTCATTAGTAACCACCCTCATTTGCATAAAGGGCATCTGATTGGCCGAATCTTAACTGTCCATATATCTGCAACGGTGTGTTTTATCTGTACGAAACTTGGTTTATATAGTAATTGATGTATGGCTAGTCGACTGGTGGTGGTTTGGTGCGCCTCTAGCGCCACCAGGTGTGTAGACACGGTACTGCACTTTATTTTTTAGATTTGTTTTTTTTTAACAGGGGTCTATTTTATAAATTGCTGTTGTATCTAGGGTTATTTTATATAGGGGTGGTCTATCCTGGTATATTTTGGGTAGGGTCTGTGTAGGTCCCGCCAGTGGTCAGTGTTTTTTGGTTTTGTTTTCTGTTTTTTTGTGCAGGTGGTGGGTAGGTTTAGCTGGTTAGGTGAGGTAGCGTGCCAGGCCTTTGGCCTTTGACCCTGCATCCATGCAGACGCCCTGACGCAAACTGAACTTGAGTTTTCCCCCAGCTGTTCACCTGTCAATGCAAAATGGTTGCATTTGCCGTGCATATCAGCACGAGTGCTGAAACAGCACCAATGCTGACAGGTAAGTGTCTATTTCTATAGATAGATTGATGGATGGAGTGATGGATGGATGGATGGATGGATGGATGGATGGATGGATGGATGGATGGATGGATAGATAGGTACATGAGTTGAAACAACTTTTTGTTAAAAAAAATGTTTTTGTTAAAAAAAATGTTTTTGTTTGAAAAAGTGAATGTTTTTTAGGCCTGTGTTACATTGATGGATGGAGTGATGGAGTGATGGATGGATGGATGGATGGATGGATGGATAGATAGATGAATAGATGAATATATAGATACATGAGTTTAAACCACTTTTTGTTAAAAAAAATATGTTTTTGTTTGAAAAAGTGAATGTTTTTAGGCCTGTGTTATACATGGATGGATGGAGTGATGGATGGATGGATGGATGGATGGATAGATAGATAAATAGATAGATAGATGAATAGATGAATATATAGATACATGAGTTTAAACAACTTTTTGTTAAAAAAAAAAAAGTTTTTGTTTGAAAAAGTGAATGTTTTTAGGCCTGTGTTATACATGGATGGATGGAGTGATGGAGTGATGGAGTGATGGATGGATGGATGGATAGATAGATGGATAGATGGATAGATGGATAGATGGATAGATGAGTTTGATCGACTGTTTGTTCATATTTTTTTATTGTTTTGTGTTAAATATTGAAAGTAGTCTTTGGACTAATGGTTAGTTTGGGTTTAGGGTTAGTTTGGGGCTATGGTTAGGTTAGGGTTAAAATGGCATATAGGTAGGGAGGTAAAAACGACTTTCACCCTCATTAGTAACCACCCTCATTTGCATAAAGGGCATCTGATTGGCCGAATCTTAACTGTCCATATATCTGCAACGGTGTGTTTTATCTGTACGAAACTTGGTTTATATAGTAATTGATGTATGGCTAGTCGACTGGTGGTGGTTTGGTGCGCCTCTAGCGCCACCAGGTGTGTAGACACGGTACTGCACTTTATTTTTTAGATTTGTTTTTTTTTAACAGGGGTCTATTTTATAAATTGCTGTTGTATCTAGGGTTATTTTATATAGGGGTGGTCTATCCTGGTATATTTTGGGTAGGGTCTGTGTAGGTCCCGCCAGTGGTCAGTGTTTTTTGGTTTTGTTTTCTGTTTTTTTGTGCAGGTGGTGGGTAGGTTTAGCTGGTTAGGTGAGGTAGCGTGCCAGGCCTTTGGCCTTTGACCCTGCATCCATGCAGACGCCCTGACGCAAACTGAACTTGAGTTTTCCCCCAGCTGTTCACCTGTCAATGCAAAATGGTTGCATTTGCCGTGCATATCAGCACGAGTGCTGAAACAGCACCAATGCTGACAGGTAAGTGTCTATTTCTATAGATAGATTGATGGATGGAGTGATGGATGGATGGATGGATGGATGGATGGATGGATGGATGGATGGATGGATGGATAGATAGGTACATGAGTTGAAACAACTTTTTGTTAAAAAAAATGTTTTTGTTAAAAAAAATGTTTTTGTTTGAAAAAGTGAATGTTTTTTAGGCCTGTGTTACATTGATGGATGGAGTGATGGAGTGATGGATGGATGGATGGATGGATGGATGGATAGATAGATGAATAGATGAATATATAGATACATGAGTTTAAACCACTTTTTGTTAAAAAAAATATGTTTTTGTTTGAAAAAGTGAATGTTTTTAGGCCTGTGTTATACATGGATGGATGGAGTGATGGATGGATGGATGGATGGATGGATAGATAGATAAATAGATAGATAGATGAATAGATGAATATATAGATACATGAGTTTAAACAACTTTTTGTTAAAAAAAAAAAAGTTTTTGTTTGAAAAAGTGAATGTTTTTAGGCCTGTGTTATACATGGATGGATGGAGTGATGGAGTGATGGAGTGATGGATGGATGGATGGATAGATAGATGGATAGATGGATAGATGGATAGATGGATAGATGAGTTTGATCGACTGTTTGTTCATATTTTTTTATTGTTTTGTGTTAAATATTGAAAGTAGTCTTTGGACTAATGGTTAGTTTGGGTTTAGGGTTAGTTTGAGGCTATGGTTAGGTTAGGGTTAAAATGGCATATAGGTAGGGAGGTAAAAACGACTTTCACCCTCATTAGTAACCACCCTCATTTGCATAAAGGGCATCTGATTGGCCGAATCTTAACTGTCCATATATCTGCAACGGTGTGTTTTATCTGTACGAAACTTGGTTTATATAGTAATTGATGTATGGCTAGTCGACTGGTGGTGGTTTGGTGCGCCTCTAGCGCCACCAGGTGTGTAGACACGGTACTGCACTTTATTTTTTAGATTTGTTTTTTTTTAACAGGGGTCTATTTTATAAATTGCTGTTGTATCTAGGGTTATTTTATATAGGGGTGGTCTATCCTGGTATATTTTGGGTAGGGTCTGTGTAGGTCCCGCCAGTGGTCAGTGTTTTTTGGTTTTGTTTTCTGTTTTTTTGTGCAGGTGGTGGGTAGGTTTAGCTGGTTAGGTGAGGTAGCGTGCCAGGCCTTTGGCCTTTGACCCTGCATCCATGCAGACGCCCTGACGCAAACTGAACTTGAGTTTTCCCCCAGCTGTTCACCTGTCAATGCAAAATGGTTGCATTTGCCGTGCATATCAGCACGAGTGCTGAAACAGCACCAATGCTGACAGGTAAGTGTCTATTTCTATAGATAGATTGATGGATGGAGTGATGGATGGATGGATGGATGGATGGATGGATGGATAGATAGGTACATGAGTTTAAACAACTTTTTGTTAAAAAAAATGTTTTTGTTAAAAAAAATGTTTTTGTTTGAAAAAGTGAATGTTTTTTAGGCCTGTGTTACATTGATGGATGGAGTGATGGAGTGATGGATGGATGGATGGATGGATGGATAGATAGATGAATAGATGAATATATAGATACATGAGTTTAAACCACTTTTTGTTAAAAAAAATATGTTTTTGTTTGAAAAAGTGAATGTTTTTAGGCCTGTGTTATACATGGATGGATGGAGTGATGGATGGATGGATGGATGGATGGATAGATAGATAAATAGATAGATAGATGAATAGATGAATATATAGATACATGAGTTTAAACAACTTTTTGTTAAAAAAAAAAAAGTTTTTGTTTGAAAAAGTGAATGTTTTTAGGCCTGTGTTATACATGGATGGATGGAGTGATGGAGTGATGGAGTGATGGATGGATGGATGGATAGATAGATGGATAGATGGATAGATGGATAGATGGATAGATGAGTTTGATCGACTGTTTGTTCATATTTTTTTATTGTTTTGTGTTAAATATTGAAAGTAGTCTTTGGACTAATGGTTAGTTTGGGTTTAGGGTTAGTTTGGGGCTATGGTTAGGTTAGGGTTAAAATGGCATATAGGTAGGGAGGTAAAAACGACTTTCACCCTCATTAGTAACCACCCTCATTTGCATAAAGGGCATCTGATTGGCCGAATCTTAACTGTCCATATATCTGCAACGGTGTGTTTTATCTGTACGAAACTTGGTTTATATAGTAATTGATGTATGGCTAGTCGACTGGTGGTGGTTTGGTGCGCCTCTAGCGCCACCAGGTGTGTAGACACGGTACTGCACTTTATTTTTTAGATTTGTTTTTTTTTAACAGGGGTCTATTTTATAAATTGCTGTTGTATCTAGGGTTATTTTATATAGGGGTGGTCTATCCTGGTATATTTTGGGTAGGGTCTGTGTAGGTCCCGCCAGTGGTCAGTGTTTTTTGGTTTTGTTTTCTGTTTTTTTGTGCAGGTGGTGGGTAGGTTTAGCTGGTTAGGTGAGGTAGCGTGCCAGGCCTTTGGCCTTTGACCCTGCATCCATGCAGACGCCCTGACGCAAACTGAACTTGAGTTTTCCCCCAGCTGTTCACCTGTCAATGCAAAATGGTTGCATTTGCCGTGCATATCAGCACGAGTGCTGAAACAGCACCAATGCTGACAGGTAAGTGTCTATTTCTATAGATAGATTGATGGATGGAGTGATGGATGGATGGATGGATGGATGGATGGATGGATGGATGGATGGATGGATGGATAGATAGGTACATGAGTTGAAACAACTTTTTGTTAAAAAAAATGTTTTTGTTAAAAAAAATGTTTTTGTTTGAAAAAGTGAATGTTTTTTAGGCCTGTGTTACATTGATGGATGGAGTGATGGAGTGATGGATGGATGGATGGATGGATGGATAGATAGATGAATAGATGAATATATAGATACATGAGTTTAAACCACTTTTTGTTAAAAAAAATATGTTTTTGTTTGAAAAAGTGAATGTTTTTAGGCCTGTGTTATACATGGATGGATGGAGTGATGGATGGATGGATGGATGGATGGATAGATAGATAAATAGATAGATAGATGAATAGATGAATATATAGATACATGAGTTTAAACAACTTTTTGTTAAAAAAAAAAAAGTTTTTGTTTGAAAAAGTGAATGTTTTTAGGCCTGTGTTATACATGGATGGATGGAGTGATGGAGTGATGGAGTGATGGATGGATGGATGGATAGATAGATGGATAGATGGATAGATGGATAGATGGATAGATGAGTTTGATCGACTGTTTGTTCATATTTTTTTATTGTTTTGTGTTAAATATTGAAAGTAGTCTTTGGACTAATGGTTAGTTTGGGTTTAGGGTTAGTTTGAGGCTATGGTTAGGTTAGGGTTAAAATGGCATATAGGTAGGGAGGTAAAAACGACTTTCACCCTCATTAGTAACCACCCTCATTTGCATAAAGGGCATCTGATTGGCCGAATCTTAACTGTCCATATATCTGCAACGGTGTGTTTTATCTGTACGAAACTTGGTTTATATAGTAATTGATGTATGGCTAGTCGACTGGTGGTGGTTTGGTGCGCCTCTAGCGCCACCAGGTGTGTAGACACGGTACTGCACTTTATTTTTTAGATTTGTTTTTTTTTAACAGGGGTCTATTTTATAAATTGCTGTTGTATCTAGGGTTATTTTATATAGGGGTGGTCTATCCTGGTATATTTTGGGTAGGGTCTGTGTAGGTCCCGCCAGTGGTCAGTGTTTTTTGGTTTTGTTTTCTGTTTTTTTGTGCAGGTGGTGGGTAGGTTTAGCTGGTTAGGTGAGGTAGCGTGCCAGGCCTTTGGCCTTTGACCCTGCATCCATGCAGACGCCCTGACGCAAACTGAACTTGAGTTTTCCCCCAGCTGTTCACCTGTCAATGCAAAATGGTTGCATTTGCCGTGCATATCAGCACGAGTGCTGAAACAGCACCAATGCTGACAGGTAAGTGTCTATTTCTATAGATAGATTGATGGATGGAGTGATGGATGGATGGATGGATGGATGGATGGATGGATGGATGGATGGATGGATGGATAGATAGGTACATGAGTTGAAACAACTTTTTGTTAAAAAAAATGTTTTTGTTAAAAAAAATGTTTTTGTTTGAAAAAGTGAATGTTTTTTAGGCCTGTGTTACATTGATGGATGGAGTGATGGAGTGATGGATGGATGGATGGATGGATGGATAGATAGATGAATAGATGAATATATAGATACATGAGTTTAAACCACTTTTTGTTAAAAAAAATATGTTTTTGTTTGAAAAAGTGAATGTTTTTAGGCCTGTGTTATACATGGATGGATGGAGTGATGGAGTGATGGATGGATGGATGGATGGATGGATGGATAGATAGATAAATAGATAGATAGATGAATAGATGAATATATAGATACATGAGTTTAAACAACTTTTTGTTAAAAAAAAAAAAGTTTTTGTTTGAAAAAGTGAATGTTTTTAGGCCTGTGTTATACATGGATGGATGGAGTGATGGAGTGATGGAGTGATGGATGGATGGATGGATAGATAGATGGATAGATGGATAGATGGATAGATGGATAGATGAGTTTGATCGACTGTTTGTTCATATTTTTTTATTGTTTTGTGTTAAATATTGAAAGTAGTCTTTGGACTAATGGTTAGTTTGGGTTTAGGGTTAGTTTGAGGCTATGGTTAGGTTAGGGTTAAAATGGCATATAGGTAGGGAGGTAAAAACGACTTTCACCCTCATTAGTAACCACCCTCATTTGCATAAAGGGCATCTGATTGGCCGAATCTTAACTGTCCATATATCTGCAACGGTGTGTTTTATCTGTACGAAACTTGGTTTATATAGTAATTGATGTATGGCTAGTCGACTGGTGGTGGTTTGGTGCGCCTCTAGCGCCACCAGGTGTGTAGACACGGTACTGCACTTTATTTTTTAGATTTGTTTTTTTTTAACAGGGGTCTATTTTATAAATTGCTGTTGTATCTAGGGTTATTTTATATAGGGGTGGTCTATCCTGGTATATTTTGGGTAGGGTCTGTGTAGGTCCCGCCAGTGGTCAGTGTTTTTTGGTTTTGTTTTCTGTTTTTTTGTGCAGGTGGTGGGTAGGTTTAGCTGGTTAGGTGAGGTAGCGTGCCAGGCCTTTGGCCTTTGACCCTGCATCCATGCAGACGCCCTGACGCAAACTGAACTTGAGTTTTCCCCCAGCTGTTCACCTGTCAATGCAAAATGGTTGCATTTGCCGTGCATATCAGCACGAGTGCTGAAACAGCACCAATGCTGACAGGTAAGTGTCTATTTCTATAGATAGATTGATGGATGGAGTGATGGATGGATGGATGGATGGATGGATGGATGGATGGATGGATGGATGGATGGATGGATGGATAGATAGGTACATGAGTTGAAACAACTTTTTGTTAAAAAAAATGTTTTTGTTAAAAAAAATGTTTTTGTTTGAAAAAGTGAATGTTTTTTAGGCCTGTGTTACATTGATGGATGGAGTGATGGAGTGATGGATGGATGGATGGATGGATGGATAGATAGATGAATAGATGAATATATAGATACATGAGTTTAAACCACTTTTTGTTAAAAAAAATATGTTTTTGTTTGAAAAAGTGAATGTTTTTAGGCCTGTGTTATACATGGATGGATGGAGTGATGGATGGATGGATGGATGGATGGATAGATAGATAAATAGATAGATAGATGAATAGATGAATATATAGATACATGAGTTTAAACAACTTTTTGTTAAAAAAAAAAAAGTTTTTGTTTGAAAAAGTGAATGTTTTTAGGCCTGTGTTATACATGGATGGATGGAGTGATGGAGTGATGGAGTGATGGATGGATGGATGGATAGATAGATGGATAGATGGATAGATGGATAGATGGATAGATGAGTTTGATCGACTGTTTGTTCATATTTTTTTATTGTTTTGTGTTAAATATTGAAAGTAGTCTTTGGACTAATGGTTAGTTTGGGTTTAGGGTTAGTTTGAGGCTATGGTTAGGTTAGGGTTAAAATGGCATATAGGTAGGGAGGTAAAAACGACTTTCACCCTCATTAGTAACCACCCTCATTTGCATAAAGGGCATCTGATTGGCCGAATCTTAACTGTCCATATATCTGCAACGGTGTGTTTTATCTGTACGAAACTTGGTTTATATAGTAATTGATGTATGGCTAGTCGACTGGTGGTGGTTTGGTGCGCCTCTAGCGCCACCAGGTGTGTAGACACGGTACTGCACTTTATTTTTTAGATTTGTTTTTTTTTAACAGGGGTCTATTTTATAAATTGCTGTTGTATCTAGGGTTATTTTATATAGGGGTGGTCTATCCTGGTATATTTTGGGTAGGGTCTGTGTAGGTCCCGCCAGTGGTCAGTGTTTTTTGGTTTTGTTTTCTGTTTTTTTGTGCAGGTGGTGGGTAGGTTTAGCTGGTTAGGTGAGGTAGCGTGCCAGGCCTTTGGCCTTTGACCCTGCATCCATGCAGACGCCCTGACGCAAACTGAACTTGAGTTTTCCCCCAGCTGTTCACCTGTCAATGCAAAATGGTTGCATTTGCCGTGCATATCAGCACGAGTGCTGAAACAGCACCAATGCTGACAGGTAAGTGTCTATTTCTATAGATAGATTGATGGATGGAGTGATGGATGGATGGATGGATGGATGGATGGATGGATGGATGGATGGATGGATGGATGGATGGATGGATAGATAGGTACATGAGTTGAAACAACTTTTTGTTAAAAAAAATGTTTTTGTTAAAAAAAATGTTTTTGTTTGAAAAAGTGAATGTTTTTTAGGCCTGTGTTACATTGATGGATGGAGTGATGGAGTGATGGATGGATGGATGGATGGATGGATAGATAGATGAATAGATGAATATATAGATACATGAGTTTAAACCACTTTTTGTTAAAAAAAATATGTTTTTGTTTGAAAAAGTGAATGTTTTTAGGCCTGTGTTATACATGGATGGATGGAGTGATGGATGGATGGATGGATGGATGGATAGATAGATAAATAGATAGATAGATGAATAGATGAATATATAGATACATGAGTTTAAACAACTTTTTGTTAAAAAAAAAAAAGTTTTTGTTTGAAAAAGTGAATGTTTTTAGGCCTGTGTTATACATGGATGGATGGAGTGATGGAGTGATGGAGTGATGGATGGATGGATGGATAGATAGATGGATAGATGGATAGATGGATAGATGGATAGATGAGTTTGATCGACTGTTTGTTCATATTTTTTTATTGTTTTGTGTTAAATATTGAAAGTAGTCTTTGGACTAATGGTTAGTTTGGGTTTAGGGTTAGTTTGAGGCTATGGTTAGGTTAGGGTTAAAATGGCATATAGGTAGGGAGGTAAAAACGACTTTCACCCTCATTAGTAACCACCCTCATTTGCATAAAGGGCATCTGATTGGCCGAATCTTAACTGTCCATATATCTGCAACGGTGTGTTTTATCTGTACGAAACTTGGTTTATATAGTAATTGATGTATGGCTAGTCGACTGGTGGTGGTTTGGTGCGCCTCTAGCGCCACCAGGTGTGTAGACACGGTACTGCACTTTATTTTTTAGATTTGTTTTTTTTTAACAGGGGTCTATTTTATAAATTGCTGTTGTATCTAGGGTTATTTTATATAGGGGTGGTCTATCCTGGTATATTTTGGGTAGGGTCTGTGTAGGTCCCGCCAGTGGTCAGTGTTTTTTGGTTTTGTTTTCTGTTTTTTTTGTGCAGGTGGTGGGTAGGTTTAGCTGGTTAGGTGAGGTAGCGTGCCAGGCCTTTGGCCTTTGACCCTGCATCCATGCAGACGCCCTGACGCAAACTGAACTTGAGTTTTCCCCCAGCTGTTCACCTGTCAATGCAAAATGGTTGCATTTGCCGTGCATATCAGCACGAGTGCTGAAACAGCACCAATGCTGACAGGTAAGTGTCTATTTCTATAGATAGATTGATGGATGGAGTGATGGATGGATGGATGGATGGATGGATGGATGGATGGATGGATGGATGGATGGATGGATGGATGGATGGATAGATAGGTACATGAGTTGAAACAACTTTTTGTTAAAAAAAATGTTTTTGTTAAAAAAAATGTTTTTGTTTGAAAAAGTGAATGTTTTTTAGGCCTGTGTTACATTGATGGATGGAGTGATGGAGTGATGGATGGATGGATGGATGGATGGATAGATAGATGAATAGATGAATATATAGATACATGAGTTTAAACCACTTTTTGTTAAAAAAAATATGTTTTTGTTTGAAAAAGTGAATGTTTTTAGGCCTGTGTTATACATGGATGGATGGAGTGATGGATGGATGGATGGATGGATGGATAGATAGATAAATAGATAGATAGATGAATAGATGAATATATAGATACATGAGTTTAACCAACTTTTTGTTAAAAAAAAAAAAGTTTTTGTTTGAAAAAGTGAATGTTTTTAGGCCTGTGTTATACATGGATGGATGGAGTGATGGAGTGATGGAGTGATGGATGGATGGATGGATAGATAGATGGATAGATGGATAGATGGATAGATGGATAGATGAGTTTGATCGACTGTTTGTTCATATTTTTTTATTGTTTTGTGTTAAATATTGAAAGTAGTCTTTGGACTAATGGTTAGTTTGGGTTTAGGGTTAGTTTGAGGCTATGGTTAGGTTAGGGTTAAAATGGCATATAGGTAGGGAGGTAAAAACGACTTTCACCCTCATTAGTAACCACCCTCATTTGCATAAAGGGCATCTGATTGGCCGAATCTTAACTGTCCATATATCTGCAACGGTGTGTTTTATCTGTACGAAACTTGGTTTATATAGTAATTGATGTATGGCTAGTCGACTGGTGGTGGTTTGGTGCGCCTCTAGCGCCACCAGGTGTGTAGACACGGTACTGCACTTTATTTTTTAGATTTGTTTTTTTTTAACAGGGGTCTATTTTATAAATTGCTGTTGTATCTAGGGTTATTTTATATAGGGGTGGTCTATCCTGGTATATTTTGGGTAGGGTCTGTGTAGGTCCCGCCAGTGGTCAGTGTTTTTTGGTTTTGTTTTCTGTTTTTTTGTGCAGGTGGTGGGTAGGTTTAGCTGGTTAGGTGAGGTAGCGTGCCAGGCCTTTGGCCTTTGACCCTGCATCCATGCAGACGCCCTGACGCAAACTGAACTTGAGTTTTCCCCCAGCTGTTCACCTGTCAATGCAAAATGGTTGCATTTGCCGTGCATATCAGCACGAGTGCTGAAACAGCACCAATGCTGACAGGTAAGTGTCTATTTCTATAGATAGATTGATGGATGGAGTGATGGATGGATGGATGGATGGATGGATGGATGGATGGATGGATGGATGGATGGATGGATGGATAGATAGGTACATGAGTTGAAACAACTTTTTGTTAAAAAAAATGTTTTTGTTAAAAAAAATGTTTTTGTTTGAAAAAGTGAATGTTTTTTAGGCCTGTGTTACATTGATGGATGGAGTGATGGAGTGATGGATGGATGGATGGATGGATGGATAGATAGATGAATAGATGAATATATAGATACATGAGTTTAAACCACTTTTTGTTAAAAAAAATATGTTTTTGTTTGAAAAAGTGAATGTTTTTAGGCCTGTGTTATACATGGATGGATGGAGTGATGGATGGATGGATGGATGGATGGATAGATAGATAAATAGATAGATAGATGAATAGATGAATATATAGATACATGAGTTTAAACAACTTTTTGTTAAAAAAAAAAAAGTTTTTGTTTGAAAAAGTGAATGTTTTTAGGCCTGTGTTATACATGGATGGATGGAGTGATGGAGTGATGGAGTGATGGATGGATGGATGGATAGATAGATGGATAGATGGATAGATGGATAGATGGATAGATGAGTTTGATCGACTGTTTGTTCATATTTTTTTATTGTTTTGTGTTAAATATTGAAAGTAGTCTTTGGACTAATGGTTAGTTTGGGTTTAGGGTTAGTTTGAGGCTATGGTTAGGTTAGGGTTAAAATGGCATATAGGTAGGGAGGTAAAAACGACTTTCACCCTCATTAGTAACCACCCTCATTTGCATAAAGGGCATCTGATTGGCCGAATCTTAACTGTCCATATATCTGCAACGGTGTGTTTTATCTGTACGAAACTTGGTTTATATAGTAATTGATGTATGGCTAGTCGACTGGTGGTGGTTTGGTGCGCCTCTAGCGCCACCAGGTGTGTAGACACGGTACTGCACTTTATTTTTTAGATTTGTTTTTTTTTAACAGGGGTCTATTTTATAAATTGCTGTTGTATCTAGGGTTATTTTATATAGGGGTGGTCTATCCTGGTATATTTTGGGTAGGGTCTGTGTAGGTCCCGCCAGTGGTCAGTGTTTTTTGGTTTTGTTTTCTGTTTTTTTGTGCAGGTGGTGGGTAGGTTTAGCTGGTTAGGTGAGGTAGCGTGCCAGGCCTTTGGCCTTTGACCCTGCATCCATGCAGACGCCCTGACGCAAACTGAACTTGAGTTTTCCCCCAGCTGTTCACCTGTCAATGCAAAATGGTTGCATTTGCCGTGCATATCAGCACGAGTGCTGAAACAGCACCAATGCTGACAGGTAAGTGTCTATTTCTATAGATAGATTGATGGATGGAGTGATGGATGGATGGATGGATGGATGGATGGATGGATGGATGGATGGATAGATAGGTACATGAGTTGAAACAACTTTTTGTTAAAAAAAATGTTTTTGTTAAAAAAAATGTTTTTGTTTGAAAAAGTGAATGTTTTTTAGGCCTGTGTTACATTGATGGATGGAGTGATGGAGTGATGGATGGATGGATGGATGGATGGATAGATAGATGAATAGATGAATATATAGATACATGAGTTTAAACCACTTTTTGTTAAAAAAAATATGTTTTTGTTTGAAAAAGTGAATGTTTTTAGGCCTGTGTTATACATGGATGGATGGAGTGATGGATGGATGGATGGATGGATGGATAGATAGATAAATAGATAGATAGATGAATAGATGAATATATAGATACATGAGTTTAAACAACTTTTTGTTAAAAAAAAAAAAGTTTTTGTTTGAAAAAGTGAATGTTTTTTAGGCCTGTGTTATACATGGATGGATGGAGTGATGGAGTGATGGATGGATGGATGGATGGATGGATAGATAGATGGATAGATGGATAGATGGATAGATGGATAGATGAGTTTGATCGACTGTTTGTTCATATTTTTTTATTGTTTTGTGTTAAATATTGAAAGTAGTCTTTGGACTAATGGTTAGTTTGGGTTTAGGGTTAGTTTGGGGCTATGGTTAGGTTAGGCTATGGTTAGGTTAGGGTTAAAATGGCATATAGGTAGGGAGGTAAAAACGACTTTCACCCTCATTAGTAACCACCCTCATTTGCATAAAGGGCATCTGATTGGCCGAATCTTAACTGTCCATATATCTGCAACGGTGTGTTTTATCTGTACGAAACTTGGTTTATATAGTAATTGATGTATGGCTAGTCGACTGGTGGTGGTTTGGTGCGCCTCTAGCGCCACCAGGTGTGTAGACACGGTACTGCACTTTATTTTTTAGATTTGTTTTTTTTTAACAGGGGTCTATTTTATAAATTGCTGTTGTATCTAGGGTTATTTTATATAGGGGTGGTCTATCCTGGTATATTTTGGGTAGGGTCTGTGTAGGTCCCGCCAGTGGTCAGTGTTTTTTGGTTTTGTTTTCTGTTTTTTTGTGCAGGTGGTGGGTAGGTTTAGCTGGTTAGGTGAGGTAGCGTGCCAGGCCTTTGGCCTTTGACCCTGCATCCATGCAGACGCCCTGACGCAAACTGAACTTGAGTTTTCCCCCAGCTGTTCACCTGTCAATGCAAAATGGTTGCATTTGCCGTGCATATCAGCACGAGTGCTGAAACAGCACCAATGCTGACAGGTAAGTGTCTATTTCTATAGATAGATTGATGGATGGAGTGATGGATGGATGGATGGATGGATGGATGGATGGATGGATGGATGGATGGATGGATGGATGGATGGATGGATAGATAGGTACATGAGTTGAAACAACTTTTTGTTAAAAAAAATGTTTTTGTTAAAAAAAATGTTTTTGTTTGAAAAAGTGAATGTTTTTTAGGCCTGTGTTACATTGATGGATGGAGTGATGGAGTGATGGATGGATGGATGGATGGATGGATAGATAGATGAATAGATGAATATATAGATACATGAGTTTAAACCACTTTTTGTTAAAAAAAATATGTTTTTGTTTGAAAAAGTGAATGTTTTTAGGCCTGTGTTATACATGGATGGATGGAGTGATGGATGGATGGATGGATGGATGGATAGATAGATAAATAGATAGATAGATGAATAGATGAATATATAGATACATGAGTTTAAACAACTTTTTGTTAAAAAAAAAAAAGTTTTTGTTTGAAAAAGTGAATGTTTTTAGGCCTGTGTTATACATGGATGGATGGAGTGATGGAGTGATGGAGTGATGGATGGATGGATGGATAGATAGATGGATAGATGGATAGATGGATAGATGGATAGATGAGTTTGATCGACTGTTTGTTCATATTTTTTTATTGTTTTGTGTTAAATATTGAAAGTAGTCTTTGGACTAATGGTTAGTTTGGGTTTAGGGTTAGTTTGAGGCTATGGTTAGGTTAGGGTTAAAATGGCATATAGGTAGGGAGGTAAAAACGACTTTCACCCTCATTAGTAACCACCCTCATTTGCATAAAGGGCATCTGATTGGCCGAATCTTAACTGTCCATATATCTGCAACGGTGTGTTTTATCTGTACGAAACTTGGTTTATATAGTAATTGATGTATGGCTAGTCGACTGGTGGTGGTTTGGTGCGCCTCTAGCGCCACCAGGTGTGTAGACACGGTACTGCACTTTATTTTTTAGATTTGTTTTTTTTTAACAGGGGTCTATTTTATAAATTGCTGTTGTATCTAGGGTTATTTTATATAGGGGTGGTCTATCCTGGTATATTTTGGGTAGGGTCTGTGTAGGTCCCGCCAGTGGTCAGTGTTTTTTGGTTTTGTTTTCTGTTTTTTTGTGCAGGTGGTGGGTAGGTTTAGCTGGTTAGGTGAGGTAGCGTGCCAGGCCTTGGCCTTTGACCCTGCATCCATGCAGACGCCCTGACGCAAACTGAACTTGAGTTTTCCCCCAGCTGTTCACCTGTCAATGCAAAATGGTTGCATTTGCCGTGCATATCAGCACGAGTGCTGAAACAGCACCAATGCTGACAGGTAAGTGTCTATTTCTATAGATAGATTGATGGATGGAGTGATGGATGGATGGATGGATGGATGGATGGATGGATGGATGGATGGATGGATGGATGGATAGATAGGTACATGAGTTGAAACAACTTTTTGTTAAAAAAAATGTTTTTGTTAAAAAAAATGTTTTTGTTTGAAAAAGTGAATGTTTTTTAGGCCTGTGTTACATTGATGGATGGAGTGATGGAGTGATGGATGGATGGATGGATGGATGGATAGATAGATGATAGATGAATATATAGATACATGAGTTTAAACCACTTTTTGTTAAAAAAAATATGTTTTTGTTTGAAAAAGTGAATGTTTTTAGGCCTGTGTTATACATGGATGGATGGAGTGATGGATGGATGGATGGATGGATGGATAGATAGATAAATAGATAGATAGATGAATAGATGAATATATAGATACATGAGTTTAAACAACTTTTTGTTAAAAAAAAAAAAGTTTTTGTTTGAAAAAGTGAATGTTTTTAGGCCTGTGTTATACATGGATGGATGGAGTGATGGAGTGATGGAGTGATGGATGGATGGATGGATAGATAGATGGATAGATGGATAGATGGATAGATGGATAGATGAGTTTGATCGACTGTTTGTTCATATTTTTTTATTGTTTTGTGTTAAATATTGAAAGTAGTCTTTGGACTAATGGTTAGTTTGGGTTTAGGGTTAGTTTGAGGCTATGGTTAGGTTAGGGTTAAAATGGCATATAGGTAGGGAGGTAAAAACGACTTTCACCCTCATTAGTAACCACCCTCATTTGCATAAAGGGCATCTGATTGGCCGAATCTTAACTGTCCATATATCTGCAACGGTGTGTTTTATCTGTACGAAACTTGGTTTATATAGTAATTGATGTATGGCTAGTCGACTGGTGGTGGTTTGGTGCGCCTCTAGCGCCACCAGGTGTGTAGACACGGTACTGCACTTTATTTTTTAGATTTGTTTTTTTTTAACAGGGGTCTATTTTATAAATTGCTGTTGTATCTAGGGTTATTTTATATAGGGGTGGTCTATCCTGGTATATTTTGGGTAGGGTCTGTGTAGGTCCCGCCAGTGGTCAGTGTTTTTTGGTTTTGTTTTCTGTTTTTTTTGTGCAGGTGGTGGGTAGGTTTAGCTGGTTAGGTGAGGTAGCGTGCCAGGCCTTTGGCCTTTGACCCTGCATCCATGCAGACGCCCTGACGCAAACTGAACTTGAGTTTTCCCCCAGCTGTTCACCTGTCAATGCAAAATGGTTGCATTTGCCGTGCATATCAGCACGAGTGCTGAAACAGCACCAATGCTGACAGGTAAGTGTCTATTTCTATAGATAGATTGATGGATGGAGTGATGGATGGATGGATGGATGGATGGATGGATGGATGGATGGATGGATGGATGGATGGATGGATGGATAGATAGGTACATGAGTTGAAACAACTTTTTGTTAAAAAAAATGTTTTTTGTTAAAAAAAATGTTTTTGTTTGAAAAAGTGAATGTTTTTTAGGCCTGTGTTACATTGATGGATGGAGTGATGGAGTGATGGATGGATGGATGGATGGATGGATAGATAGATGAATAGATGAATATATAGATACATGAGTTTAAACCACTTTTTGTTAAAAAAAATATGTTTTTGTTTGAAAAAGTGAATGTTTTTAGGCCTGTGTTATACATGGATGGATGGAGTGATGGATGGATGGATGGATGGATGGATAGATAGATAAATAGATAGATAGATGAATAGATGAATATATAGATACATGAGTTTAAACAACTTTTTGTTAAAAAAAAAAAAGTTTTTGTTTGAAAAAGTGAATGTTTTTAGGCCTGTGTTATACATGGATGGATGGAGTGATGGAGTGATGGAGTGATGGATGGATGGATGGATAGATAGATGGATAGATGGATAGATGGATAGATGGATAGATGAGTTTGATCGACTGTTTGTTCATATTTTTTTATTGTTTTGTGTTAAATATTGAAAGTAGTCTTTGGACTAATGGTTAGTTTGGGTTTAGGGTTAGTTTGAGGCTATGGTTAGGTTAGGGTTAAAATGGCATATAGGTAGGGAGGTAAAAACGACTTTCACCCTCATTAGTAACCACCCTCATTTGCATAAAGGGCATCTGATTGGCCGAATCTTAACTGTCCATATATCTGCAACGGTGTGTTTTATCTGTACGAAACTTGGTTTATATAGTAATTGATGTATGGCTAGTCGACTGGTGGTGGTTTGGTGCGCCTCTAGCGCCACCAGGTGTGTAGACACGGTACTGCACTTTATTTTTTAGATTTGTTTTTTTTTAACAGGGGTCTATTTTATAAATTGCTGTTGTATCTAGGGTTATTTTATATAGGGGTGGTCTATCCTGGTATATTTTGGGTAGGGTCTGTGTAGGTCCCGCCAGTGGTCAGTGTTTTTTGGTTTTGTTTTCTGTTTTTTTGTGCAGGTGGTGGGTAGGTTTAGCTGGTTAGGTGAGGTAGCGTGCCAGGCCTTTGGCCTTTGACCCTGCATCCATGCAGACGCCCTGACGCAAACTGAACTTGAGTTTTCCCCCAGCTGTTCACCTGTCAATGCAAAATGGTTGCATTTGCCGTGCATATCAGCACGAGTGCTGAAACAGCACCAATGCTGACAGGTAAGTGTCTATTTCTATAGATAGATTGATGGATGGAGTGATGGATGGATGGATGGATGGATGGATGGATGGATGGATGGATGGATGGATGGATGGATGGATAGATAGGTACATGAGTTGAAACAACTTTTTGTTAAAAAAAAATGTTTTTGTTAAAAAAAATGTTTTTGTTTGAAAAAGTGAATGTTTTTTAGGCCTGTGTTACATTGATGGATGGAGTGATGGAGTGATGGATGGATGGATGGATGGATGGATAGATAGATGAATAGATGAATATATAGATACATGAGTTTAAACCACTTTTTGTTAAAAAAAATATGTTTTTGTTTGAAAAAGTGAATGTTTTTAGGCCTGTGTTATACATGGATGGATGGAGTGATGGATGGATGGATGGATGGATGGATAGATAGATAAATAGATAGATAGATGAATAGATGAATATATAGATACATGAGTTTAAACAACTTTTTGTTAAAAAAAAAAAAGTTTTTGTTTGAAAAAGTGAATGTTTTTAGGCCTGTGTTATACATGGATGGATGGAGTGATGGAGTGATGGAGTGATGGATGGATGGATGGATAGATAGATGGATAGATGGATAGATGGATAGATGGATAGATGAGTTTGATCGACTGTTTGTTCATATTTTTTTATTGTTTTGTGTTAAATATTGAAAGTAGTCTTTGGACTAATGGTTAGTTTGGGTTTAGGGTTAGTTTGAGGCTATGGTTAGGTTAGGGTTAAAATGGCATATAGGTAGGGAGGTAAAAACGACTTTCACCCTCATTAGTAACCACCCTCATTTGCATAAAGGGCATCTGATTGGCCGAATCTTAACTGTCCATATATCTGCAACGGTGTGTTTTATCTGTACGAAACTTGGTTTATATAGTAATTGATGTATGGCTAGTCGACTGGTGGTGGTTTGGTGCGCCTCTAGCGCCACCAGGTGTGTAGACACGGTACTGCACTTTATTTTTTAGATTTGTTTTTTTTTAACAGGGGTCTATTTTATAAATTGCTGTTGTATCTAGGGTTATTTTATATAGGGGTGGTCTATCCTGGTATATTTTGGGTAGGGTCTGTGTAGGTCCCGCCAGTGGTCAGTGTTTTTTGGTTTTGTTTTCTGTTTTTTTGTGCAGGTGGTGGGTAGGTTTAGCTGGTTAGGTGAGGTAGCGTGCCAGGCCTTTGGCCTTTGACCCTGCATCCATGCAGACGCCCTGACGCAAACTGAACTTGAGTTTTCCCCCAGCTGTTCACCTGTCAATGCAAAATGGTTGCATTTGCCGTGCATATCAGCACGAGTGCTGAAACAGCACCAATGCTGACAGGTAAGTGTCTATTTCTATAGATAGATTGATGGATGGAGTGATGGATGGATGGATGGATGGATGGATGGATGGATGGATGGATGGATGGATGGATGGATGGATAGATAGGTACATGAGTTGAAACAACTTTTTGTTAAAAAAAATGTTTTTGTTAAAAAAAATGTTTTTGTTTGAAAAAGTGAATGTTTTTTAGGCCTGTGTTACATTGATGGATGGAGTGATGGAGTGATGGATGGATGGATGGATGGATGGATAGATAGATGAATAGATGAATATATAGATACATGAGTTTAAACCACTTTTTTGTTAAAAAAAATATGTTTTTGTTTGAAAAAGTGAATGTTTTTAGGCCTGTGTTATACATGGATGGATGGAGTGATGGATGGATGGATGGATGGATGGATAGATAGATAAATAGATAGATAGATGAATAGATGAATATATAGATACATGAGTTTAAACAACTTTTTGTTAAAAAAAAAAAAAGTTTTTGTTTGAAAAAGTGAATGTTTTTAGGCCTGTGTTATACATGGATGGATGGAGTGATGGAGTGATGGAGTGATGGATGGATGGATGGATAGATAGATGGATAGATGGATAGATGGATAGATGGATAGATGAGTTTGATCGACTGTTTGTTCATATTTTTTTATTGTTTTGTGTTAAATATTGAAAGTAGTCTTTGGACTAATGGTTAGTTTGGGTTTAGGGTTAGTTTGAGGCTATGGTTAGGTTAGGGTTAAAATGGCATATAGGTAGGGGAGGTAAAAACGACTTTCACCCTCATTAGTAACCACCCTCATTTGCATAAAGGGCATCTGATTGGCCGAATCTTAACTGTCCATATATCTGCAACGGTGTGTTTTATCTGTACGAAACTTGGTTTATATAGTAATTGATGTATGGCTAGTCGACTGGTGGTGGTTTGGTGCGCCTCTAGCGCCACCAGGTGTGTAGACACGGTACTGCACTTTATTTTTTAGATTTGTTTTTTTTTAA
>NW_028118286.1:0-52000 GCF_965113295.1 Leuciscus leuciscus | reverse complement strand
ATTTAGATACCTTTGTTAGTGCACCTACGGTGGAGCAACTTGATAGGTGTAGGAAAGATGATTTGCTGTGTATCGCTGCTCATTTCCAGATCGCTGTTTCAAGACAGCGGCTTAAAAAAGAGATTAAGTCTACTGTTTCCCAAAGGTTGGTGGAATTGGGTGTTTTAGAGTTGCCTATAGTAGTCGGGGAAGATTCCTTTGGTGCTGACAGTCGCCCTGGTGAGGAGGAGTGAGGTGGAATGGCTGAGGTGGAGGGTTCCGAGGCCAAGGCCGTTCTGCCGCCCTTTGAGCCTTTTTCTCCGGGCTCGGTTGAGTCTGGAGGAGGTGATGTGCGGCTTAAAGTCCGCTTAGCGCGAGTCCAAATAGAGGCACGCGAACGGGCAGAAGACCGTCGGGCTAATATGGAATTCCGACTTAAAGTCCATAGACTCGAAATCGAGGCGGAGACGCAGGTGAAGCTGCGTGAGCTTGAGTTGAGTGCAGGCAAGGTGACACCTGTTCCAGTTACGCAACCCTTACAGCCCGCTGGTGCTGGCTTGGGGGGGACCACCTTTGAGGTCAGTAGACACATTTCTCTTGTGCCGCAGTTTCGAGAAACAGAGGTTGATTCATATTTTAATGTATTTGAGCGAATTGCGTCTACACTTCAGTGGCCTAAAGAGGTCTGGTCGTTGCTGTTACAGTGCAAGTTAACTGGCAAAGCTCAAGATGTTTGCGCTACATTGTCTTTAGAGGATAGCGTGAATTATGAAGCAGTAAAAGCTGCAATCTTGCGCGCTTATGAGCTGGTACCCGTAGCTTACAGGCAACGGTTTAGAAGCCATAAGAAAAATTCCAGTCAGACATTCGTTGAATTTGCGAGGGAGAAAGGCATTTTATTTGATAAGTGGTGCACATCGAGTAAGGTAAAGGATTTTTTAAAGACATGCGAGAATTAATTATTTTAGAGGAATTTAAGAATTGTTTATCTGAGCGTGTTGTCGTTTACTTAAATGAGCAAAAAGTGACGTCTTTATCTCAAGCTTCTGTCCTTGCAGATGAATTTACACTGACGCATAAAAATGTGTTTACCCCTGCACGTTCTGAGAAAGCTGTGCCTTTTCAAGTGAATTCGAGTAGTTTGTCGCGACCGAAACCAGGTACTTTTTAGTCGAAAGAGGATCGAGAATGTTTTTATTGTCACAAACCTGGTCATTTAATTGCTGATTGTGTTGTGTTAAAACGAAAACAGTCAAATTCTGTACCTAAGAGCGCTGGTTTTGTTAAACTGGTTGGTCCTGTTAAAATCGAGCGTAGTGATAAGCCTGATCCTAGTTATGCACCTTTTCTGCTGGAAGGGTTCATTTCCGTTACGGGAAATTCTGAGGAGCAGATATGCGTAAAAATGCTGCGGGATACTGGGGCAATGCAGTCTTTTATTAGTGCAGATGTACTGTCGTTTTCTGATCAAACCTATTGCGGCAGTAATGTGCTAGTACAGGGCATCGAGATGGGTCTTGTCCAAGTTCCGTTGCACCAGATTCATTTAGAGTCAGAATTGTGTACAGGTTTCGTGAAGGTGGCCGTTCGTGAGAGTTTGCCTGTTAGTGGAGTACAATTCATCCTTGGCAATGACTTATCTGGTGGGAAAGTCATGCCTTTGCTGGAAGTGTTTGATAGACCAGTTCTGTCAGATCAGCCTGATGAACTGTTGAGGTCTTATCCTGAAACTTTTCCAGTCTGTGCAGTTATGCGAGCTCAGTTTCGTAAAATGGATGCTGAAGATTTGGCTACATCTTTTATAGCACCTGTTTTTATCAGTGACGTGTTACCTTGTGATGAGAGTGAAACTGTTGAAAATTTGCCTGTTTTGAATACTCTGAATGTAAAGTTGCGTGTGACGCGCAAGGGAGTTATTGCTGCTCAAAAAGAGGATGAAAGTCTTCGGAAGTGTTTTGCTGCTGTTGTTTCTCTAAAGAAAGTTCAAGAGAGAAAAATTGCTTATTTTGTTGAGAACGATTTACTGATGCGTAAGTGGTGCCCTGATATTGCAGATGATTCTGAATGGAGTAGCGTGTATCAGATTGTGATTCCTTCCTGTTACCGACAGCAAGTTCTATCTTTAGCTCATGATCACGACTTGTCAGGACATTTAGGAATAAAGAAAACTTATCACCGCATCCTGAGGCATTTCTTTTGGCCTAGATTAAAAACTGATGTCACACAATTTTGTCGCACCTGCCGCACCTGTCAGATCACTGGCAAACCGAATCAAGTCATTCCGTGTGCTCCACTTGTTCCTATTCCAGTGATAGGAGAACCGTTTGAGCACGTTATCGTCGATTGTGTCGGCCCTTTGCCGAAGTCTAAGACCGGTAATCAGTTTTTATTGACGGTAATGTGTACTGCGACCAGATTCCTGGAGGCAATTCCATTGAGGAAGATTACAGCGCCTGTTGTAACTAGAGCACTTCTGAAATTTTTTTCTACGTTTGGTTTACCAAAAATTGTGCAGACAGATCAAGGCACCAATTTTCTTTCGAGGATCTTTTCTCAAGTGTTGGCCAGTTTAAACATCTCTCACAGGGTTGCAAGTGCCTATCACGCTGAAAGCCAGGGGGCGCTCGAGCGTTTCCACAAAACGCTGAAGGCAATGCTCAGAAAGTATTGCATGGATACGGGTAAAGAGTGGGATGAGGGTGTACCGTTACTTTTGTTTGCGATCAGAGAAGCAGTTCAGGAAAGTCTTGGATTCAGCCCTGCTGAATTAGTATTCGGACACACTGTCAGAGGACCCTTGAAAATGTTTAAGGAGAACCTGTTGTCGTTTGAGTCTAGCCCGAAAGTGAACGTGTTAGATTATGTGAGTAAGTTCCGTGAACGCTTGCATAAAGCTTGTTCAGTGGCGAGAGAGTCACTTGAAGTTGCACAGAAAAAAAATGAAGAGTCATTATGATCGTAAATCTGTACAGCGTTCCTTTAACGAGGGCGATTCGGTGTTGGTGTTGCTGCCTATGGTAGGGTCTGCCTTATCAGCACGGTTTTCTGGACCATATGAGGTGGTGAGAAAACTTAGTAATACAGACTACATAATTGGGACTCCTGATAGGAAACGAAAGACTCGTGTGTGTCATGTGAACATGTTAAAGACTTTTTACAACAGAGAAGCTGTCCAGAGTGATGTTTCATCTGCAGACTCAACTGCCGTTCCTGTGGTGTCTCCTGTGCTGATCGCTTGTGCTGCTGTCGAGGTTGGTGATCCGGAGGATGGAGTGATTTTGCGCCATACTCATCAACAGTGTGCTCGTCTTAAAAACTCGGAGGTATTAACTGATTTTACATCTCATGTATCTCATTTATCTGAACAACAGGGATATGATGTTATGCAGTTGATTAATGATTTTCCTGCTTTGTTTAATGATGTACCTTCTCGCACTACAGTTCTAGAGCACGACATTAACGTGGGTGATGCTGTTCCGATTAAACAGCATGCATACCGCATGAACGCAGCGAAAAGATAAATTATGCGGAATGAGGTTGAGTATTTGTTGAAGCATGGACTTGCTCAGTTCAGTTGTAGTCCTTGGAGCTCTCCGTGTTTGTTAGTGCCGAAGAGCGATGGCACTGCGCGATTTTGCACTGACTACCGGAAAGTAAATTCAGTAACCGTACCCGACTGTTTCCCTTTACCGCACATGGAAGATTGCGTCGACAACCTCGGTTCAGCTCGTTATGTCAGTAAATTAGATTTGTTAAAAGGTTACTGGCAAGTTCCTCTTACGGCTCGTGCTTCTGACATTTCGGCATTTGTAACACCTGATAATTTCCTCCAGTACTCCGTGATGGCTTTCGGCATGCGTAACGCCCCAGCCACTTTTCAGCGTTTGATCAACATTGTGTTGGCTGGAGTGCCTAAGTGTAACGCCTATTTAGATGATCTGGTGATTTATTCGGTTGACTGGTCAGAACATGTGTCTTCACTGCGAACTGTTTTTGAGCGTCTTGAGAAAGCGTCGCTGACCTTGAATCTAGCTAAATGCGAATTTGGGCAGGCCACTATTACGTATCTTGGGAAGGAAGTCGGTCAAGGTCAAGTGCGACGTTAGAAGCTAAAGTTACCGCTATAACTGAGTTCCCTGCTCCAACCACCCGACGTGAACTCCGTCGATTTTTAGGGATGGCTGGCTATTATCGTGGCTTCTGTAAAAACTTTTCGACGGTTGCGCATCCGCTGACTTCACTTCTTAGTCCATCCCGAACGTTCTTATGGTCTGATGAATGTCAACATGCTTTTAACTCGATCAAAGTTCTTCTGTGTAACGCCCCTGTTTTAGCCGCACCAGACTGTGATTCTGCTTTTAAACTCGATGTGGACGCGAGTGCCGTTGGTGCTGGAGCTGTGCTAATTCAGGAAGGTAAAGATGGTATCGATCATCCTACCTGTTACTTCTCGCGTAAGTTTAATAAACATCAGTTAAACTACTCGACGATCGAGAAGGAAGCGTTAGTACTTTGATGTGTATCTTGGCTCGACTAATATTCCAGTCACTGTGTTTACCGATCATAACCCTCTGGTTTTTCTGTCGCGTATGCATAATCAGAATCAACGTTTGATGCGTTGGTCTCTGATTGTACAGGGTTATAATCTGGTGATTAAACATAAGAAAGGCGTCGAAAATGTGATAGCTGACGCACTATCTAGAGTTGCTTATTGCGGCATTTGATAACTGTTTGAACAACTATATGTTCGATTTATCCCATATAGATGGGTTTCCGTTTCTCGAATTACCCATTATCCTCTGCGGCGCGCTGCCATGTTGTGTGTCAAAACTGTCAGTAAGCCACTGGGAGACACGGCTCATTCACTGTGCTGCATTAATAGAAAGCCAGTTAATATAAAGTATTTTTGACTCTTTTGTGTTGAGATAACGATGACAAATTCCTCCAAACCTGGCGACAAGGTGAAGGTTATTTACAGGGACACATTAGACGATGTTTGCAAGGCAAGATATGATGAGAAATTGAGTTATATCGATGGAAAGGATCCTTACACAATGTCGAAAGAGGACTGGTTATGTAGGCTAATCCTGCGGCGTACCCCGATATTCAGGAAATGGACATTGCCAAGTATCTCATCCACACCGTTAGTGCGTGACGAATTAAGAGGAAGAAAGTCTCTGGAAGCATACAATTATTTTGTTAGAATGTGCGAGTTCAAATTTTATGTGGTCGCATTTGTGCGAGTGCATGGTCATGTACTACTCAGTTAAATTCACGCATGAATTCTCCTGCATTGAACTGGTTTTAGCGCCTGCCAAAGTCTTATTTGATCGGTGAGTAATGTAGATGAACTGGGCGCATGTTTAACTGAAAGAACGAGCAGAGAGAGAGAGCCGGTCGCACGCACGCACTCCCTCTCTCTTCTGAGCCAGGCGAAAGTGTAAACAAGACTTCACCGTCTCCAAACTAAGCGCTGTCTTGCTCTCTCTCCCTCGTGGAAAAGTTAGTCTGGAGCCCTGCATTGACGGTTCACATCGCTGTAGCCAGGCGGCTGATATCTGCACAGCCCTTATTATACGGTACATTTAGACTCAGTGTCAAGACAACACCATCTGGGTAAAAAAACAACAACACAACGCTCCGAACTAATTTAGTGTAGGAAAGAGATGGAGAGCAGAGGCACGGAGCAATGTGCTCCAGGTGTAGCCTCTGCCTCTGGCTCGACTAGCTGATGTGGCCACAGAGAAAGTGATGAAGGTGGACAATCGTCAGAGTGTGCTTCTGCCCAGCCAACACCTCTCAAGGGCTGTGTCGATAGTAGCCGCCTGGGAACAGCGATTTGACAGGCCGATGAGAGCTAGCGCATTTAGCTAGCCCATCTTGGAAATTATTAGATAAAGTGTCACATCTCCAGAGCACAAAACCTCTAGCAGCTAAATGTTCACAAGAGCAGCACTGAACATTAACTCCAGCCAAACGGAGAATAATCGTATGATTTTCATGTTCAGAATAATGCCGATTCAGGATATTATAATGCTCCGTAATACAAACGCTTGACCCACTTGACACACAAGATGGCGCCGTAAGGAGTTGCGGGAGAAATGTGACGTCATTGTAAATCTATCTATAGTTGGTTCTTAAGGGGGGAAGTGTTACATTCCACGCGTACGTGTTTTGTGTTTTGTTTTCATTGATCTGTGCACGTTAGTGTACTTCACACGTGTTGGCTGTTGTGCTCATTATCTTTTCTCTGTCTTTAGCTCACTATCTCTGCTCGCAGGTTGCTGTGACTGGCCGAGTCGGACGTCAGTCATCATTAAGGCGGTGCTGAGAGCCAATCGGAGGCCGCCCAGCTGGGTTCAAAAGGATGGCGTGTTCATCATGCTTTCTCTCTCGATCGCGAACTGAGCTCTTTGTAGCGGAATGAGTTCTCTTACGAGAGGTCTCTCGTACTTGCGTAATATCTTACGCTAGGGGAAAACCTCTTTTCCTCGAGATATTGAAGCCAAAAATTATCCTTAATTTTGCAATAATGTAAAACGCATTGCAGCAGCATGCAGACATGGGCGAGACAGCTCGCGCGCCCATTGGCTGCTCTGCGGCAACTGCACCAGCCTATCGATAGAGGCCCCTCATGACGTCAGAACCAATGAGGGCGCTTCGCGCCCATTACGTCATGTCCCGCCGAAAGCGGGTGGGGCCAGGGCTATAAATACGGCCCAGAGAGGCTGGTTTGGTCAGTTTTTCATCTCTTCAGCGGACTTCGCATCGCTGGATCCCGAGAGGAAGCCGCGCCGTCTGAGTCAAGCACCCAGCGGGATTAGTGCATCTGAAGCTGCTGGTCGACATCTCGCCGCCTTCAGTCGCCGTTTCTGCTGACGCTTTCCGGCGTACTATATCCTTTTATTGCTGTGTGTGTGTTCGCCGCTGCGACACGCACATTCTCTCCTTCTAAAAGAGCACGAAGCGTCTTTTTCAAGATGCCTCGTTCTTCCTGCGGCTCTTGCCGAGCTCCACTCAGCGACGGGGACCACCACGTCATCTGTGTTTCCTGCCTGGGTGAGGAACACGCAGCTATCGCGCTCGCCGAGGGCGGCTGCCCTCACTGCGAATTAATAGCCGCGTTTCCACTGTCGGGCCAGGGCCGGGCCAGGGCTTTAAACGGGCCGTGCCGGGCTAATAGCCTCGGGCTAATAGCACCGGGCCTGCGTTTCCACTGCCGGGCCAGAAGCTCCACAGCGCTTCACTAAAACACGCCCGTAACACGCCTCTCTGGAACAACGTCACACTAACCCATTCACCAACAAATGGAAGTTTTATCAGAAAACTAATCAGAAATCACTGGAAACAGCGTTGAAACAGCGTTGAAAACAAACATGATAAAAGCGGCCGTTTGCTGGCATTTTTGTTGTTTACTTGAATATTTAAAACCCAAGCATCGATGTTTTACCTCAGGTTTACAATAAAAAGTGATACATTGATCATAATGAATTAATTTATGTCAAAATTGCACATTAGTCACTCAGAAATAAATTACTGTTAGGTCTATTTCACAAAAGAAAGAGGACACACTTACTTCTTCAGTCGCGTCTGTTACTGTTTATCTGGTAGTTACAGGACATATTTACATCACATTTAGAAAGAATGATAATTTCTACAAATATATGCCACCAAAAATACGACCTGAGGAGCTTTAGCAGCACTCTCTCGACTCCCATACAGATATTTTCCGTCAGAGAAACAGAGGAAGCTCCCGAAAAAAAAGTTGCTTTATTGTATGATAGTCCGGTATAAAGAGACGAGGCTACTGACAGCTAAAATAAAAACATGACTGTGGTAGCCTTTATGATTGCATGGTCTGATTTCTTCAAGCGTTCACTATGTTTTTTTACTATGCGTATCTTCAAGCGTTTACCATGTTTACTATGGTAATGGTTAGCGCGCATAGTCTTTTGCATCACAAACACAAGGCATTCAAACATGAACGCGAGTTAAATTATTTTAAAAGTCTTTAATGCTGACAGAATCATCCGGTGCTGCCGTCTCCCGACTCAGGTGAATTCCGCCTCTGTTCGTAACCACTCCTCTAGCCCGAGCTGGCCCGCTCTGGCCCAAGGTATTCGACGGGCCAGAAATCCTGGCCGTTGGCCCCGAGTAAGCCCCGATCAAGCCCCGGAAGTGACAGTGGAAACGCGACTGGCCCTGGCACGCACTAGCACGGCCCGGCCCTGGCCCGACAGTGGAAACGCGGCTAATGCCTATGGTGACTCTGCGGACTCGCCGAGCATTCTTCCTCGAAGCTGCGCCCGCACCTTCGCCCGCTGAGCTGCCGCGCCGTAAAAAGCGCCGCGCTCAGCGGGTCCCTGAACCTCCTCCATCCCACGAAAACTCGCCGGTGCGCCCGCTAGCTTCGCCGCCTGCTTCACCCGAGTCTCTCACCGCCGGTCAGCGACCGCTGTCTGCCGCCGCGTCCGCCATTGAGGATTATGAGGAAGCTGTACGGGTGGAGGATGACAGTTGCTCTATCCTAGCGTCGGGCAGTGAGGACTGGTCGAGCTCCGCGGACCTCGCACCATCTTCTCACCGGCCCTCTGGGAAAAGAGCCAGCATCGAGGCGGAGCTGATGCGTCTGCTCGAGCAGGCCGTCGAGAGCCTCGGCCTTGAGTGGTCGACGCCCCAGCAGCCTGCACTCAACCGCCTGGACGGCTGTTTTCTACAAAGGGAACGTGCTTCACATCCTTCAAGACCAGCTCCCTTCCTTCCTGAGCTTCACGAAGAGGTAGCTAAGTCTTGGAGCGCTCCCTTTTCAGCCAGAGTGCGTGCTCCTGTGTCCGCAGCATTCTCCGTAGTCGACGGTGCTAAGGACAAAGGGTACCACTCTCTTCCTCCCGTCGAGGAAGCGGTAGCCGCCCATCTGCTGGACGGCGTGCTAAGACGGCGCTGCCATCTAAAGCCTGCCGCACTACCTCAGCCCTGCACGGTCGCGCTTACACCGCTGCCGGGCAGGCTGTCTCGGCGCTTCATTCAATGGCCATACTCCACATCTTCCAGGCCAACCTTCTCCGCAAAATGGATGAGGAAGGACCGGATACCCAGCGGGAGTGTTAAACACGATCACACAGGCTAGAGCTCCATCTACGAGGCGGCTCTATGCCTCAAAATGGTCTGTGTTCACTAGCTGGTGTGCAGCGAGTGGTACTCCGCCCTCACGCTGTGGGGTGACGGAGATCCTCTCTTTTTTACAAGAGCTTCTGGATAAGGGCAGAACCCCATCCACGCTCAAAGTTTATGTGGCGGCCATAGCAGCGTTCGCTGAACCACCGCTCGGCCAGTCATTAGGAAGGAACGATCTGGTCATTCGCTTCCTTAGAGGAGCTAAGAGGCTGAACCCTCCCAGACCCCCCTCAGTTCCCGTTTGGGACCTTTCCACGGTTCTGGAAGCCATGAAAGGTGCCCCATTCGAGCCAATACAGTCAATAGACCTGAAACTCTTGTCTTTCAAAACAGTGTTTCTTCTGGCTCTCGCTTCAGTGAAGCGCATAGGGGATCAAAACAAGCCTCTCTGGGCCGTATTTATAGCCCTGGCCCCACCCGCTTTCGGCGGGACATGACGTAATGGGCGCGAAGCGCCCTCATTGGTTCTGACGTCATGAGGGGCCTCTATCGATAGGCTGGTGCAGTTGCCGCAGAGCAGCCAATGGGCGCGCGAGCTGTCTCGCCCATGTCTGCATGCTGCTGCAATGCGTTTTACATTATTGCAAAATTAAGGATAATTTTTGGCTTCAATATCTCGAGGAAAAGAGGTTTTCCCCTAGCGTAAGATACTTACGCAAGTACTCGTTCCCTCTTCTAGAGAGAACCGAGGTTACGTTAGTAACTGAGTACGTTTTCTTTAGTGGACTGAGCTCTTTGTAGTGGAATGAGTTTTCTGTAGCGAACGCTCTCGGTTACTAACGTAACCTCGGTTCTCTCTAGATGAGGGAACGAGTGTTGCGTAAGCTAGCTTACGCTACGGGAAAAACCCTTTTCTCGAGAATACTGAAGCCAAAAAATTATCCTTAATTTTGCATTAGTTTAAAACGCATTGCTGCATAAGCAGACCTAGGCAGAGCGGCTCGCGCGCCTATTGGTTGCTCAGCAGCAACTGCTGCAACCTATCCAGGACCTGCTCGTGACGAAGCACCAATGAGGGCGCGGGCGCCCGTGCGCGTCACGTCCCGCCAGAATGGGCGTGGCTACAGGCTATAAAAGCAGGCCCATGAGGTTGTTCTCTGGTTTTTCAATCTGAAGCGAACCAGAAGTAGCACAAGCACGGCAGGGTTACGCAACACTCGTTCCCTCATCTAGAGAGAACCGAGGTTACGTTAGTAACCGAGAGCGTTCTCTTACGAGAGTACTCTCGTGTTGCGTAAGCTAGTCTGTGCACAGTCTGTGTCGATCTGCAGCGAGAGCGAACAGAGCTAGTATGTTAGACTGACAACAGTTTAGCCTGTAGGGCAGGCACCTCCAGGTTATAAAACCTGATAAATGTAGACGGAGAGGCCCAGCCCGCCGACATACAAATATCATGGAGCGAGACTCCGCGAGACCACGCCCACGACGAGGCCATGCCTCTGGTGGAGTGCGCTCTGACGCCCAGAGGGCAATGAAGGTTCTTAGACCTATAAGCCATAGCGATAGCGTCAACTATCCATCTGGACAGGCTCTGTTTCGATGTGGCTAAGCCCTTAGTGCGGCCACCGAACGAAACGAAGAGCTGCTCTGACTGCCTGAAAGCATCAGACCGTTCGACATATATTCTCAGCGCCCTGACGGGGCAGAGAAAATTCACATCATCCTCACCCTCAGATCTCGGAAGAGCTGACAGTGAAATGATCTGTGATCTGAACGGAGTGGAAAGCACTTTGGGGACATAACCGTGCCTCGGTTTAAGGATGACTTTAGAGTCATTAGGCCCAAACTCCAAGCACGAAGCACTCACAGAGAGCGCGTGAAGGTCACCCACTCGCTTAACTGAAGCGAGAGCCATGAGAAAAGCGGTCTTCAGTGAAAGATACCGCAAATCCACGGACTGAAGGGGTTCAAAGGGTTCGCCCTTCATGGCTTCCAGGACCAAGGAGAGGTCCCAGGCTGGAACCAGAGGGGGCTGAGGAGGATTTAACCTCCTAGCTCCTCTTAGGAACCTAACAATGAGGTCGTCTCTACCCAGTGACCGGCCATGCAAAGGTTTTGTAAACGCCGCAATGGCCGCCACATACACTTTGAGCGTGGAAGGGGACCTGCCCTCGTCCAAAAGCTTTTGCAGAAAGGAGAGAACCTCTGCATCGCTACAGCGCTGTGGGTCTAAGTTTCGGGCCGAGCACCAGCCGGAAAACACTGACCATTTAGAGGCGTAGAGCCTTCTCGTAGAGGGTGCTCTAGCCTGAGTAATTGTGTTCAACACTGCCGCTGGGAGGTCAGCGGGTACCCGTTGATGGCCCATGCATGCAGGGCCCATAGGTCGGGGCGCGGGTGCCAGATCGCGCCCCTGGCCTGGGAGAGGAGATCTTTCCTCACCGGAATCGGCCACGGGGTCGTGCTCGTCAGTTGCATCAGCTCTGAGAACCACACTTGATTTCTCCAGAGCGGCGCCACAAGGAGCACAGAGCATTTGCTCTCCCTGATGCGCTTGATTACCTGTGGTAACATCGCGATCGGGGGAAACGCAGAGAGCGGACGGCTGGGCCAGTCGTGGGCCAGCGCATCTCTCTGTTTCGTGAAGAATACTGGGCAGTGCGCGTTCTCCGTCGACGCAAAGAGGTCGACATCCGCTCTGCCGAAGATGTCCCATAGTAACTGGGCTATCTGAGGGTGCAGGGACCATTCCCCGGGGGGAACGTTGTCTCTGGACAGCATGTCTGGGCCCACATTTTGGGAGCCCGGGACATGTGATGCTCTCAGTGAGCGCAGGTTGTGATGGGCCCACAAGAGGAGGCGTTCCGCCAGCTTGTGAAGGCTCCGTGACCTGAGACCGCCCTGGCGGTTGATGTATGACACCACTGACATGTTGTCCGTACGGACCAAAACGTTGTGGCCTTTGAGGAGGGGGAGAAAGTATCTCAAGGCATTTTCGACCGCTTTCATCTCCAGACAGTTTATGTGTAGGCGCCTTCCTGAGGCTGCCCACAGACCAAACACTGGTCTGCCCTCGTAGAGGGCGCCCCAACCTGAGTTGGATGCGTCTGTCGAGATTACTTTTCGTCTCGAAGCCATGCCCAGATCCACTCCTGACTGATACCAGTCTGCCGCCTTCCAGGGATTCAGTGCTGTGACACAGTTCTGAGTCACCCTGAGGCGAACGCGGCCAGCGGACCATGCTCGCAGCGGGACTCGCGTCTTCAGCCAGTGCTGCAGCGGGCGCATGAAAAGCAAGCCCAGCTGAAGCACTGCCGAGGCCGAAGCCATAAGACCCAGCATCCTCTGAAAACGTTTGAGAGGAAAAATCAAAAATGCTGCCGGTCCTGAAAGCTGCAGCTGAGCGCTGAATCTGCAGCGCGCGCTGTGACGTCAGCCGCGCTGTCATTGACACAGAGTCTAAGTCTGTTCCCAGAAAAGAGATTCTCTGGCTTGGAGACAGTAAACTCTTGGTCCAGTTGATTTGGAGACCCAAATCCCGTAAATGGTCGAGTAATAGAGCCCTGTGCGCTATTAACTCTGACTCTGACTGGGCCAGAATAAGCAAGTCGCCCAGATAGTTCAGTATTCGCATCCCCCGTTGTCTCAGGGGAGCGAGCGCTGCATCCATGCACTTCGTGAATGTACGGGGTGCTAAGGACAGACCGAACGGCAGGACGGTGTACTGATAGCTCAGCCCCTCGAAGGCGAATCGCAAGAAAGGCCTGTGATGGGGCGCTATTTGAATCTGAAAATATGCGTCTTTCAGATCCGCAGAGATAAACCAGTCCCTCGGGCGAATTTGCGCGAGAATCTGACTGGTCGTGAGCATTTTGAACGATCTCTGCATAAGGGCTCTGTTCAGCCGTCTGAGATCTAGGATGGGTCTGAGACCGACATCCTTCTTTGGAACGAGGAAATATCTGCTGTAAAAACCTGCCTCGCTCAGTGTGTGAGGGACGGCTTCTACGGCTCGTTTCTCTAACAGTTTCGCAATCTCGGCGCGAAGTAGGTGTGCTACTTCGCTGTTCACCGTGGTTTCGACCCTGGCTCGAAAGCGAGGGGGTCTGCGAGCGAACTGTAGTGAATTTACACACGGGACACGTTTTGTGTTTATTGGCGGGGGCTCTGAATGAGTGCTTATCACAGAGCAGCCCGTGTTTGTGTGTAGGGATGAGCGCTGTACAGCGGGCACCTTTCCGACATTCAAAACACACACGGCGTGAGCCGAGTTTATGGATATGGACCGTGAATGAGTGTGAGTCACTGAGTCGGCCGTGTTTGTATGTAGGCGTGAACACTGTGGAGTGGGCACATGACCTACATTTATAACACCATCGGCGTGAGCCGGATAAACAGACAGAATGCTCTTTCTGTGATTTATTTGGGCGGCCGTAAAAACGGCCTTTGGGTACAGGGGAGCGTGTTGTGTAACGGGCTCGTTGGCTGTGAAATACACATCTCCAGTCACATCTGCTGAGGGAACTGTGAGAGCGAGGCGCGCTGATTTTGATGGCGGTCCGGCCGCAGCGGGACTCGACCATCTTCGTCTTCCTAACGCGGTCAGGAAGACTTTGAGGGCTCTGCCTTCAGCACAATCTTGGACCGGGGTCCCCGAGGGGGAGGCGGTCTGTGGCGGCTGGAAGAGCGTGAGCGCTGGGAATCCCTCGGCTGACGGCGCTGTGAGGCTGATGGCGGGGGAGGCTGTGGCGCTGATTTCCGGTTGGGCGGCTGTTTAGAGCGACCCGTAGCGGAACTGGAGCGCTTCGGCAAGAAATGCTGCATAGCCTGGGAGGTTTTCTGAACCTCGGAGTACCGTTCCGAAAACCCCTTGACAGCTGGGCCGAAGAGACCGGATGGCGCCACGGGCGCGTCGAGGAAAGTGGCTCTGTCGGACTCCTTCATGTCGGACAGCGTTAACCACAAGTGTCTCTCGGTGACAGTGAGAGACGCCATATTCCTCCCGATGGCCTGAGCAGCGGACTTAGTGGCTCGTAGCGCTAAGTCGGTCGCGCTCCTGAGGTCATTAAAATTCTCAGGGTTCGGGCCCGCCTCGTCCATTTTACGGAGAAGGTCGGCCTGATACACCTGAAGCACGGCCATCGTGTGAAGTGCGGACGCGGCTTGACCGGCGGCGGTGTAGGCGCGACCGATCAAAGCCGAAAGCACCAGCCGGAAAACACTGACCATTTAGAGGCGTAGAGCCTTCTCGTAGAGGGTGCTCTAGCCTGAGTAATTGTGTTCAACACTGCCGCTGGGAGGTCAGCGGGTACCCGTTGATGGCCCATGCATGCAGGGCCCATAGGTCGGGGCGCGGGTGCCAGATCGCGCCCCTGGCCTGGGAGAGGAGATCTTTCCTCACCGGAATCGGCCACGGGGTCGTGCTCGTCAGTTGCATCAGCTCTGAGAACCACACTTGATTTCTCCAGAGCGGCGCCACAAGGAGCACAGAGCATTTGCTCTCCCTGATGCGCTTGATTACCTGTGGTAACATCGCGATCGGGGGAAACGCAGAGAGCGGACGGCTGGGCCAGTCGTGGGCCAGCGCATCTCTCTGTTTCGTGAAGAATACTGGGCAGTGCGCGTTCTCCGTCGACGCAAAGAGGTCGACATCCGCTCTGCCGAAGATGTCCCATAGTAACTGGGCTATCTGAGGGTGCAGGGACCATTCCCCGGGGGGAACGTTGTCTCTGGACAGCATGTCTGGGCCCACATTTTGGGAGCCCGGGACATGTGATGCTCTCAGTGAGCGCAGGTTGTGATGGGCCCACAAGAGGAGGCGTTCCGCCAGCTTGTGAAGGCTCCGTGACCTGAGACCGCCCTGGCGGTTGATGTATGACACCACTGACATGTTGTCCGTACGGACCAAAACGTTGTGGCCTTTGAGGAGGGGGAGAAAGTATCTCAAGGCATTTTCGACCGCTTTCATCTCCAGACAGTTTATGTGTAGGCGCCTTCCTGAGGCTGCCCACAGACCAAACACTGGTCTGCCCTCGTAGAGGGCGCCCCAACCTGAGTTGGATGCGTCTGTCGAGATTACTTTTCGTCTCGAAGCCATGCCCAGATCCACTCCTGACTGATACCAGTCTGCCGCCTTCCAGGGATTCAGTGCTGTGACACAGTTCTGAGTCACCCTGAGGCGAACGCGGCCAGCGGACCATGCTCGCAGCGGGACCCGCGTCTTCAGCCAGTGCTGCAGCGGGCGCATGAAAAGCAAGCCCAGCTGAAGCACTGCCGAGGCCGAAGCCATAAGACCCAGCATCCTCTGAAAACGTTTGAGAGGAAAAATCTAAAATGCTGCCGGTCCTGAAAGCTGCAGCTGAGCGCTGAATCTGCAGCGCGCGCTGTGACGTCAGCCGCGCTGTCATTGACACAGAGTCTAAGTCTGTTCCCAGAAAAGAGATTCTCTGGCTTGGAGACAGTAAACTCTTGGTCCAGTTGATTTGGAGACCTAAATCCCGTAAATGGTCGAGTAATAGAGCCCTGTGCGCTATTAACTCTGACTGGGCCAGAATAAGCAAGTCGCCCAGATAGTTCAGTATTCGCTTCCCCCGTTGTCTCAGGGGAGCGAGCGCTGCATCCATGCACTTCGTGAATGTACGGGGTGCTAAGGACAGACCGAACGGCAGGACGGTGTACTGATAGCTCAGCCCCTCGAAGGCGAATCGCAAGAAAGGCCTGTGATGGGGCGCTATTTGAATCTGAAAATATGCGTCTTTCAGATCCGCAGAGATAAACCAGTCCCTCGGGCGAATTTGCGCGAGAATCTGACTGGTCGTGAGCATTTTGAACGATCTCTGCATAAGGGCTCTGTTCAGCCGTCTGAGATCTAGGATGGGTCTGAGACCGACATCCTTCTTTGGAACGAGGAAATATCTGCTGTAAAAACCTGCCTCGCTCAGTGTGTGAGGGACGGCTTCTACGGCTCGTTTCTCTAACAGTTTCGCAATCTCGGCGCGAAGTAGGTGTGCTACTTCGCTGTTCACCGTGGTTTCGACCCTGGCTCGAAAGCGAGGGGGTCTGCGAGCGAACTGTAGTGAATTTACACACGGGACACGTTTTGTGTTTATTGGCGGGGGCTCTGAATGAGTGCTTATCACAGAGCAGCCCGTGTTTGTGTGTAGGGATGAGCGCTGTACAGCGGGCACCTTTCCGACATTCAAAACACACACGGCGTGAGCCGAGTTTATGGATATGGACCGTGAATGAGTGTGAGTCACTGAGTCGGCCGTGTTTGTATGTAGGCGTGAACACTGTGGAGTGGGCACATGACCTACATTTATAACACCATCGGCGTGAGCCGGATAAACAGACAGAATGCTCTTTCTGTGATTTATTTGGGCGGCCGTAAAAACGGCCTTTGGGTACAGGGGAGCGTGTTGTGTAACGGGCTCGTTGGCTGTGAAATACACATCTCCAGTCACATCTGCTGAGGGAACTGTGAGAGCGAGGCGCGCTGATTTTGATGGCGGTCCGGCCGCAGCGGGACTCGACCATCTTCGTCTTCCTAACGCGGTCAGGAAGACTTTGAGGGCTCTGCCTTCAGCACAATCTTGGACCGGGGTCCCCGAGGGGGAGGCGGTCTGTGGCGGCTGGAAGAGCGTGAGCGCTGGGAATCCCTCGGCTGACGGCGCTGTGAGGCTGATGGCGGGGGAGGCTGTGGCGCTGATTTCCGGTTGGGCGGCTGTTTAGAGCGACCCGTAGCGGAACTGGAGCGCTTCGGCAAGAAATGCTGCATAGCCTGGGAGGTTTTCTGAACCTCGGAGTACCGTTCCGAAAACCCCTTGACAGCTGGGCCGAAGAGACCGGATGGCGCCACGGGCGCGTCGAGGAAAGTGGCTCTGTCGGACTCCTTCATGTCGGACAGCGTTAACCACAAGTGTCTCTCGGTGACAGTGAGAGACGCCATATTCCTCCCGATGGCCTGAGCAGCGGACTTAGTGGCTCGTAGCGCTAAGTCGGTCGCGCTCCTGAGGTCATTAAAATTCTCAGGGTTCGGGCCCGCCTCGTCCATTTTACGGAGAAGGTCGGCCTGATACACCTGAAGCACGGCCATCGTGTGAAGTGCGGACGCGGCTTGACCGGCGGCGGTGTAGGCGCGACCGATCAAAGCCGAAGTAGTCCTGCAGGCTTTGGAAGGCAGTGAAGGATGAGACTGCCATCCGGCGGAAGGCGGGCAGAGGTGCGTGGCTACCGGTTCCTCGACCGGAGGAATGCAGAGGTAGCCCTTGTCTTTCGCGCCGTCTACTAGAGAGAGCGTCGAAGAGACAGTAGAACGCAGCCTGGCAGAAAATGGCGCCTTCCAGCTCTTAGTGAGCTCCTCGTGGAGCTCCGGAAGAAAGGGGGCAGGCCTCGTATGAGGCGTCGAGCGGCGGCCTGGCAGAAAGCAACCGTCCAGCCTGCTGGGTGCAGGCTCGTCAGGAAGCAACCAATCGAGGCCGAGGTCCTCCACGGCCTTGGTAAGCAGGCGAAGAAGCTCGGCGTCGAACGTAGACCGCACACCGCTCGATTCCTGAAGAGAAGGGGCGGGGTCCGGAATGGAGCCCGACCAGCCTTCGCAGTCAGAAGCCAGGATAGAGCAGCTGTCCCCTTCTGCGTCATCTCCCCCCGACTCGATATCCACAGCGGGCGGCTGGCCGGCCGTGATAGAGGTGGGGGATGCAGAGAGCGATGCACACGGGGAGAGATCCGGCATGCAAGCGCTCGCGGCAGATGCCTCCGGTGTTCTCTGTGAACGGCGCTTTTTACGGCGCTGCCCAGAAGAGAGAAGCGGAGGGGCGGGATCCGCGCTGAAAGATGCTAGGCGAGCCCGCAGGGTCGCCATAGACATCACTTCACATTCCGGGCAGCCGCCCAGGGAAAGCGCGTGGTCCGCGTGTGTCTGTCCCAGGCAGGAAACGCACAGGATGTGGCGGTCCCCGTCGCTGAGATCGGCTCGGCAGGAGCCGCACTTTTTGAAAAGAGGCATTTGCAACAACGCCTCGCTCTTTTAGATGCAAGCGTGTGTAACGTAACACGCGGTAATGAAAAGGATATTCGGCGCCGGATAGCGCAGCAGGAACGGCAGAGGAAGCGGCGAGATGGCCGGCTTGAGGCTCGTCCCGCTGAAGGCTCTTCGACGGCGCAGCTTCTCCGGAGAACAGCAAGGTGAGTGTCCACTTCGCTGAAGAGTTGAAAAATCAGAGAACAACCTCACGGGCCTGCTTTTATAGCCTGTAGCCACGCCCATTCTGGCGGGACGTGACGCGCACGGGCGCCCGCGCCCTCATTGGTGCTTCGTCACGAGCAGGTCCTGGATAGGTTGCAGCAGTTGCTGCTGAGCAACCAATAGGCACGCGAGCCGCTCTGCCTAGGTCTGCTTATGCAGCAATGCGTTTTAAACTAATGCAAAATTAAGGATAATTTTTTGGCTTCAGTATTCTCGAGCAAAGGGTTTTTCCCGTAGCGTAAGCTAGCTTACGCAACACGAGAGTACTCTCGTAAGAGAACTGAGCTCTTTGTAGCGCAATGAGTTTTCTGTAGTGAATCGAGTTCTTGTCTTTGCCCGCGAATTGAGTTGTGTGCTATGTGCTTTGTTCTTTGTGATGTGTTGTCTACCTTTTCGTTTGCTCTGAGACATCGGTTAACAGCTGTTATAGTGGGAAGAGAACGCAGGTCAGTATTCATTCATGCCACCTACGTCACTATAAATAGAACGCCGCCATATTTGCTACCGACTCGCCCGGTATGGCCGCCCAAACTGCCCATTTGAATGAGAGAGAGAGACAGAGATACCTGGAGAAAATTTATATTTTAGGCTCCGATCCTTATTTGTTACCCCCAGTTTTCTTTTGTCCATTATTATCTGCCCCAGACTTGCCCAAATTGGCCTTCCATGATATATATATATATCTTGTACATAACCCCTCCCCATACAGTGGGGATCGCTTGAAGGCTTTCAAGAGTACCGATGCATATCAATATGCTGTGGCTGGATGGGTGAAAAACGTGAAAGTGCGGCACCTGGCCACCAAGGATTTATATTTAATTATGGGAAATGTAGGTATTATAAAAACAATTTCAAATGTATGATTTTGGTGGTAGTTTGCTCTGACTAGGTAGCGAGTTGTTAGCTAGCTAAGTGGCTAACAGCTGGTAGCCACGGGCCGGCACACGGCTATAGCTGTCATTAATCTAGGGTGACCAAACGTCCTGTTTTCCCAGGACATGTCCTGTTTTCACGCCCTGTCCTGGCTGTTTTTTATAAAGTGATGAAAATGTCCTGGTTTTCATTATTTTTCATTGGGCCATTACTTTAAATACACGCTTGCCTTTGCACACAAAACATATGAAACGGGCTTCGGCTTCGCCCCGTCTTGTTATAATCAGCGCATTCCTCAATCCGCAGCGGCAAGCAGAGAGCACGTGTGTGTGTGTGTGTGTGTGTTCATCTCAGCCTCATTGGTCTATATGTCAGAATATTTTAAATGACCAATCAAATCAACTTTAACAGCGTGAGCTGTAAGAATATCACGAATATCATTAATAAACATGATATTTATCAGAATGAATATGATTGGATTTCAAAATCAGTTTACTGTACAAATATATGGCAGTTAATGATTAGATATTGTAAACATAACTGCATGTGTAGTGTGTATATGTGACTAAAATGAGAATTAGGCACAGCAACCATTAATGTAATCTGAAAGACCGCAGAAAGCTCTAATGTCCTTATTTGTGCTTGGGTATGAAATTTAACAAAGTCCTAAAGTGTCACAGCAGACATTTAAATGCCAATAAACATAGAAGCAATGTGCAGTGCTGCATTGTATATTGCAGATTTTTGTGGAGTGTCAATGGTCATGCTAACAGTAATATGATTGCAGTCATTTAGGCAAACCATGAACACTGAAATCCATTCTCATTAACATATCCCTTACTTTTCCTGACCCATTTTTGATTAATTGAAACAACATCAGATAATCTCAATCAAACACTTGAGCTCATAAACGCACGGCAGTATAAAGCCTCCAAAGAGAACATACCAAAAGTATACAATTCATCCATTCATTCAGAAAAATACATCATCATCCCTTTATGATAGTACAGGAAGTATGAAATAATAATATTTATTATTTAACAGTTTGTTCTTCACTTAACAGGTCCATCATTCACAGGCTCTTAATACTAAGCCAACATGGCCATGGGTAGTGGTGCAGGAGGCAGGGACTGTCGTCACAGCACACTGCACTTGTATGGCAGGACTGGGAGAGGTGTGCTCCCACGCCGCAGCACTAATGTTCTCACTCCTAGCTGCTGTTGAGCGCAGAGAGGGACAGGCATGCACAGATAAAGCATGTGCATGGGAAGAGCCAAGGCAAAAACTTGTGAAATTTGATGAACTATCAAACATCTTTCAAAATAAGGAGAAAGATAAAAAACAAGACAAGCACAATCACTTGAAAGCATCCACTAATGAGCTCAAGCTGTTTTTTGAACAGCTCCACCACAGTGAAAAACAGGAGGCCATTCCTAAGAAAAGTGCCATTTTGTCAGTTGTTGAAGGCCATTCTATCAGATACATGCCCAAGACCCAGTTGGACATGCCACCATCTCTTCCTACTCTGTACTCAAGCACCAGGCTTGAATTGGATTTGCCCGCACTGCTGGAGGAGGCTGCTAGGATTTTTGAGGAGCTGCATCTCACTCCTGAGCAGGTAGGCCTAAGATGTGAAAAATACTTATTTAACATTGGTTCTCAAACTTTTTCTTGTCATTCCCCACCATGAAGGGTGGTAATTGTCAAGCTCCACTTGTACCACATCATGTTTTTTGTAATAATTACCATTACAACCATTTTGATGATTGGGTTATTTTTGGAGTGTTTGTTAGTTGAGGAGAAGACAAGAGAGCAGAGAAAGTCCAGGGTATGGTTTGATCAGAGAGCAGGGAGAGTTACCGCATCAGCATTTCACGAGGCAGCCAGGACAAAGAATTCTTCATCGCTGATAAAGAGAGTTTGCTATCCCCAGTCTTCTCGCTTTTCAACAGCAGCAACCAGGTATACGGTTTAGAAAGTAAGACATATTAACCATGCCTTTTTCTTGCAATTCCATCATGAATACACTCCAGGAATTATATTTTATGTAACCGTGTTGGTCAAATGCCTGAAAGATGAGTTTATCTATAGATCTACCTGTTGAGCCACTCATGATCAACTAGTTATGCCGCAAATTAATTAAAATCTCCCGGAATCTAGAGCACAGACAGAGACTGTGCTCCAAAGGAAGGCTAGTTGGTTTTACATAAAGTTTGAAATATTGCTGACAGACTTACATGTTTTCATCAGATGGGGTCTGCAAAATGAAGACACTGCCAGGGAGTCATACCTGAAGGCCATGCAAGATCTCCATGTGAACTTCAGCATTGCAGCATCAGGGCTCATTATCAACCCGGACCTACCATGGCTAGGAGCATCGCCAGATGGTGTGGTGACCTGTGATTGCCATGGAAGTGGTGTGCTGGAAATAAAATGTCCTTTTAATGCTAATGGCCGTGCTCTCAAGGAATGTGTCAGCGACCCACATTTCTGCCTTACTGTGACTGCGGAAGGTATGACCCTCAAGCAAGATCATAGTTACATGTACCAACTGCAGGCCCAAATGCGTGTAGCTGAGGTAATGTACGGAGATTTTGTTGTGTGGACACCACAAGAAGTTTTTAAGCAACGAGTACAATTTGAGCAATACTTTTTTGATGAGGCCTACACTAGGGTGGAAGAATTCATTAGAACAGGGGTATTACCTGAGCTGTTGGGTAAATGGTTTACTGTGCCACACCTCTCCTCAAGTGCTAACCTTGAGAAGGCACCTGAGGGATGTTACTGTGGAAACCCTGTTGATGACACAGACATCCTCTCTTGCACATCCGAGCAATGCAAACGAAAGCGCTTCCACAAGTCATGTCTGAAGCTGAGCAGGGTGCCAAAGAGTTGGAAGTGTGTAGAATGCAAAAAGCAAACAAACAAGAAATGAAGTTGGCAAAGCAAGGTAGTTTTATTTGTATAGCACATATCAGCAACATTAAAGAGTGGTTAAAACATTAAAACAGATAAAATACGAGAAGTTACAGTGAATGAATTAATAAATGAATGAATTTATATTACTTTTTTTGTTCTGTAATTGTATATTGTATTGTGTGCATGTGTTTGTAGGCATGTATCAATACATTTGATCCATACATCCACAAATGGACAATAAACAAATGATTAATAATTGCATGTATATTCATTGTAGTTCAGAGTCCACGCAAATACTAAAGAGATACTATATACAGTAAAATTTACAAGGAAAGCAATTGTATCACCTCTCTACTCTGTAGGGACGACAGATGGGCAAATGTTGCAAAGAGCACAGCAAACTGTTACCATTTTGTCAATGGAGGGCTGTCCTTGCGCGCCGGCTTGGCAGAGGGACAGAGGGATGGTGGTCTGAAGAATAGTGTATTTATTCCTCACCAGGCCAATGACTCGCTCCACGTGGATCCTGACGGCTGCGAGTCCCCTTGTTGCCTCTAGCTCCAGTGGATGCATCTGTTGCTTGCCTTTGGTAAACGCTGGTATTTTCCAACCTGGTCTCACAGAATTCCGTGAAATGAACACGGCCCCTTAACTCAAAATCCGTGACAGTTTCACGGAATCGCCGAAAATTCCGTGATGTGCCCACGGAAGTGATCCCTATGTAAGTCAATGACAGGCAGCATCCGTGGTCCACACACGGATTCCCTGTTCCAACAATTGCGCTCCCCCAGTTGACGTCGTTTTATAATTTGGAAACGTATGGCTTTAAATATTCTGAGTTTACTTAAAGTACTTCAGTTTAAATGTTTAGTCTCAAAGGGATTTTAACTTGATATTGCACTGTTCTGTCGTCGTTTAATCGCTATGATAGCTTCTGGTCACCTCATTCCGTGACGGTACCACGGAATATTCAGTAGATTGTTTCACCTTCACTGGACGATATTGCCTATTGCTGATTTTGACACTTTAAGTAGGCTATTCAAGTTGTCTGTGTTTGCGATGCAATGTAGCCCAATTAAACTGTGAACCTCTTATCCCCCCCTGATCAGTTTGTATAGCCTTTTGCATATTGTGAAATTCTGTGATGGCACCACGGATTATTCCGTGGTGGACACACGGATAACCGGATCACTTGCGCTCCCCCAATTGACGTCGTTTTATAATTTGGAAACGTATATGGCTTTAAATATTCCGAGTTTACTTAAAGTACTTCACTTGAAATGTTTAGTTTTAAAGGGATTTTAACTTGATATTGCATTGTTTAATCGCTATGATAACTTCTGGTCACCACGTTCCGTGACGGTACCACGGAATATTCAGTAGATTGTTTCACCTTCACTGGACGATATTGCCTATTGCTGATTTTGACACATTAAGTAGGCTATTCAAGTTTGCGATGCAATGTAGCCCAATTAAACTGTGAACCTCTTATCTCCCCTGATCAGTTTGTATAGCCCTTTGCATAACATTCTGTGATGGCACCACGGATTCTTCCGTGGTGGACACACGGATAACCGGATCACTTGCGCTCCCCCAATTGACGTCGTTTTATAATTTGGAAACGTATGGCTTTAAATATTCTGAGTTTACTTAAAGTACTTCAGTTTAAATGTTTAGTCTCAAAGGGATTTTAACTTGATATTGCACTGTTCTGTCGTCGTTTAATCGCTATGATAGCTTCTGGTCACCTCATTCCGTGACGGTACCACGGAATATTCAGTAGATTGTTTCACCTTCACTGGACGATATTGCCTATTGCTGATTTTGACACTTTAAGTAGGCTATTCAAGTTGTCTGTGTTTGCGATGCAATGTAGCCCAATTAAACTGTGAACCTCTTATCCCCCCCTGATCAGTTTTGTATCCCTTTGCATATTGTGAAATTCTGTGATGGCACCACGGATTATTCCGTGGTGGACACACGGATAACCGGATCACTAGAGGCAGGCTTGATCAATCAAACTCCCCACCTCTCCATCCATCAGCCTTAGTTTAAATACTATTTGGACTAATTTACTATTATTATTATTATTATTTATTTTTTTTACTGTTCACGGAATTGACAGATAGGCATATACAAACAACAAAACACGATAAAGATTAATAATAAATGAATGTTAAATCAGATGAGTCTGTTGCCATGACGGCGACACGTCACACTTCCGTACGCGCATCCTAGAATTTCGCGGTTTTTACAGCCATTGCGAGGATCACCTCTACAGATCGGTATGTATCTCAAGCCTGCGTTACGTATTTATTTACATCACCTTTATTGTTTATTCCCGCACTGCAATTGCAATAATGCAAACTTTGGCTAACGTTACTGTTTCAACGTTACTGTTTCAAAAGTGGATTGTAAAACACATGTTTATTGGTTAGGATGAAATGGTTTCTCAACGGGCAGAAATTAAAACTTTTAGTTAAAATGTCTTAAAATAGTCCAGTCATTTTATGAAAAAAGGTTGAACAAATTGCAACAAAAGCAAACTCAACTGATTTTGTATCCTCAATATGTCCTGAGTAAGGGAAAAAAAGTCCCGAAGAATCCCATTAGGGGAAAGTTTCGAAAAAGACCCAAATATACCCTATTCATACGCCTATTCATTCTTTCTCTCACGTGAATAGAGTAGAATTTTTAACCTTTAGATATCACCATGGAAATCACTGAGTTGATTACTTATATCAAGACAAACAAAAAATGTATTACAAGTTTTTTTTTAATTGTTTGTTAACATGGACAAACGGTGCATAATCTAATTACGAAGGCCTGTATGTGAGTCATTCCACGAAACCGGTACGATTTGAGTCCCTCTGACCTTTTCAAGTGTATTTTATCTATTGGGTCACCAAAATCTATTTTTAAAAGTTTTTTGTATCAATTGAAATGTCTCCTTAATAAAGTTTGAAAACATGACATACATTTTATCTTTATATTAGAAATTATCTTGTTTTTTTCAGTTGACACCACCTATTTTGTCATGTCCCTCGTGGCCTTCTATGAAAGTGTACTTGGAATATGAACAATAAAATAAAATAAAAGTCCATACATTTTGCCTTTCCCATAAATATCTATCTGTGCTTATTTGCTGTTAATGATTTTTTTCTAAGTAAGTTCATGATTATTCATTAAAATCACATTATTTAGGACCGTCCCCCAGTAACCCAGATTATAATGTTCTAATGTACACTGTTATTGTTGTTTTACACACACACACACACTAGTTATATGATTTATTTTGAGGACCTATTCAGTCAGATTATAATGTTCTAATGTATACTGTTATTGTTGTTTTCACACACACACACACACACACACTAGTTATATGATTTATTTTGAGGACCTATTCAGTCAGATTATAATGTTCTAATGTATACTGTTATTGTTGTTTTCACACACACACACACACACACTAGTTATATGATTTATTTTGAGGACCTATTCAGTCAGATTATAATGTTCTAATGTATACTGTTATTGTTGTTTTCATACTCACACACACACACACACACACACACACACACACACACACACACACACACACACACACACACACACACACACACACACACACACACACACACACTCTCTCTCTCACACTCAATGTAAAACTCATGAATGATTTAATACATTTCACCGGTGAGCTGTAACTGTTGTAACCGGATTGAGTTGAGAACCAGATCAGTCTGATTTGTCAGTTTATAATGTTCTAATGTAGCCGTTATTGTTGTCGTTATTGTTGTTTTTCCTGCAGTCGGGTTAATAAAACACAGTTCAATTGTAATTTATATTTGTTGTCTTTCTTGGTAACATATTGAAATGCAGTGTTTATAGAAAATCTTACAGTGAATTTGAGTAAAAAACAACTATTTATAAGTTAAACTGTATTTGTCTCTTCAACCCCGTTACCATCTTCAACCCCGTTACCCTAGTCTCAACCCTGTTACACTTAAGTTTTTATTATTTATTTTTTTAAGTTTATGAAAAAGTAATTTAATGTTTGTTGAACTCAGTCTGAAATGTTCAGAGCAATAATAAGAATACTGATTTTAGTTCAAATTCTGAAGTTAAACCACAACTTTGGTAAAAAATGATGAGGTTGCGGTCACAAAAAGTGACCATTTCAGGCTTTAGTATAGCAAAAGAGAGATTTAATGTAACTTTTATATTTGCAATTATTGAATTAGTGTGAGGGACATCTGAATAAGAGGAAAATGTTGTTTTCATTACAAATACATTTTATAATCATATTCAGAGAGCTCCCATAGTGTCCATAACGGGGTTGAAGATTAATAGTGCCCTTACCTTAAAATAGTAACCAATAATAAATAGGGATTTGATGCCTGAGGTGGGAAAATATGTTTTTCTGGGAGTTGAATTTGTCATTAATGTTGTGGTGTGTTCAGAAAAGTAATATATATAGGTAAAAAATCTAAAAATGTTTAAGTCCAAATCGTACCGGTTTCGTGGAATGACCCATGTGCTAATTTGCATAAATACCACAACATATCTAAACATTGGGTGAAGCCAGGTGAAAATGTCTTGTTGAATCTTGTTGACTTAAAACAGTAAAATACTTAATGTTAAGGTCTGAATGGAACCCATTTAGGCTACCCATGAACATTAATACATAGAGGCAGGAAGAAGTACTTTAGAAACCAGCCTTTATTAATTTTTAAGAGATTGGGTTTGGGGGATTGTTTCTGGGGGACGAGTCTGAGGGAAGAACAGGAGACAATGGTAAGGAGAATGCAGAAGACAAAAGGTAAGTAAAATAAAAAGTGAATCCCCAGAAACAGTCCCACGGACCCAGCCCCAAACCCCATCTCTGCAATAATAATTAATAGAGGCTGGTTTAAAGTACTTCTTCCTGCCTCTATGTATTAATGCTCATGGGTAGCCTAAATGGGTTCCATTCAGACCTTAACATTAAGTATTTTACTGTTATATGTCAACAAGATCCAACAAGACATTTTCACCTATAACTATACCCAATGTTTAGATCTGTTGCTATTTATGCAAATTAGCACATACGTAATTAGATTATGCACCGTTTGTCCATGTTAACAAACAATAATAAAAACTTGTAATACATTTTTTGTTTGTCTTGATATAAGTAATCAACTCAGTAATTTTCATGGTGATATCTAAAGGTTAAAAATGTTACCCTATTCACGTGAGAAAAAAAATGCATAGGCGTATGAATAGGGTATATTTGGGTCTTTTTCTAAACTTTCCCCTAATGGGATTCTTCGTTTTTTTTTTCCTTACTCAGGACATATTGAGGATACAAAATCAGTTGAGTTTGCTTCTGTTGCAATTTGTTCAAGGTTGACCCCCATTTTGGCTTAAAATTACTGGACCATAAAGGAATTTGTAGTTTTCTACAATGGTAACAGACATTATGCCTTCTGTCTGGTTTACAGAATCAAAACATGTCAAAAAGTGGAGGGCTCAAGAAGACCTGCACAGCATGCAACAATAAAATTTTTAATGGCTTCAAAATGTGCCCTATTTGCAAGGCCCCACAGCCTAAAAATGTGCGCCTAAAAAAAAAGATTGAAAAATTTGAGCAAAAAAAAAAGACATGGGTTGCCAACACTAAAAAAAACCAGGTGACCTCACACTTATGGGACGATGCCGTCATTTTGGTAAGTAACTTTTGTTGTTCTATGTCACCATAGTCCAGTTATTTTGGGGTACTTGAGGGGACTTTCTGATTCTTAGACAAGATAATGCATTAACATCTTTATGTGGGCTATTTATTCAACAGTTTCAGCATCTTAACTACTCTACTGTCATTGAAAAACATTGCAAACAGACCAAAGACTCTCAGGATCACTTTGGTCATAGCCTGCACTGCAGTACTGTAAGATGTTTCACAGTGCTCTTCATATGAAGAACATTTGACTTTCCCCTTTGCACAACAAGCACCAGTATGTAAGCACATGGCGCTCTGTTGACATCACATTTTGTGAGCTATTTGACACGTGAACTGAACTTGGCCAATAAGACACAGGTGCATTAGATATCAGACTGAAATCTAATGGTGCTACCATCTGACCTTGTTAGTGAGTGAGACTGCATTTCATACGAAATGGCATTTAGTTTTCACCAAAAGTAATACTACTAACACTGTTCTTGATATGAAGCGACATTGCTACTTACATTGCTACAGGCTACTTGCCTGACGTCGTCATACTCAGAGTCTGATACTGCTCCACTGAGCTTTGATTATGGGGCGTTTCAACTGAACCAGGAAGGAAAATGCCTCTCCACTCAATTGGATAGTCAACGGCTCTGCCTACAACCAATCAGAGCAACGGAGTAAGTGACGTATGTTTTTCATTCATGTTTCTGATCTACAAATGCCTTGATCGTGGTTCTCTGTTCCTCTTTTTTAAAACGAATGCGCTGTCGATATCATCTATAACTGTCGCGATGGCGGAATCTACACATAATGTTTTATAAACAAAGTTCGAGAGGAGTACGTTCAAATAATCAATCCAATCAACTTGTCATCAAACAATGACCGTCTACGGTCTACACTATCAGCATGAGAGGAAGCATATATTTATTCACTCAGTCAACTCACCTAACATTCCTTGACATTTTTCAGCATGCCTCCACTCACTCTCGGTTTGTTCTTCCACAGCCTGGAATACGGGGGGAGTACTTTGGGTTCGGGCCGAATACCGAGCCCGGAACCTCTCCTCGGACAGCACGCCAAACATGCATTTATTCTATCTGACTTATTTGTAAGTGTGAACTCGTGAAATAACAATTCTTCAGAGGCAGTCATCTTTGTTGTAAACGAATTCAACCCAAGCGCTCTTAGATGACGTGGATGATTACGTTGCTCATCTGTCCATCATCGTATAAAGCCCGCCCTGACCATTTGATTGGTCAGAACAATTTTTGTTCGAGCATAATAGCTCCTCAACGGATCGAGTCCAGACCGAACTTCCCGACCTAAAAATGTTGTGGACCGGGCTAAGTTCGGCTGGCATCCAGGCTAACTTACATGTTTATGAAGGATGAACATGACACATGCATGTGCATACTCTTACTATTTTGGTCTTTTGTTCTTGTCTTGTAGTTTTGTCATGTGCTTGGGTTTCCTTGGGTTTCCTTTGTCCACTGCTCTGTCATTGTGATTTGTCAATATACTAGCTGCATTTAAGATCACAGAAGATCTGGCAGGGCTTGTTCGACTTGGCTGGCTGGCTGGCTAAGTGGGTGAGACTTGTTGGGCAAAAGCCCATGCAAATTCAGCAATATCACTTTTGCCCAACGAAAAAAGTCCCACCCACCTAGCCAGCCAGCCAAGTCGAACAAGCCTGTTTAGTCAGCCATGCAAAGGGCTTCTGGGATCTTCTGGGATCTTGAATACAACTATTCCTTGTAATGTTCCAAAAGTATGCCTTGACCCTAAGTATTTCGTGTTGACCTGCATTTGTGTCCCAGCTTTGTGATATTCTGATAAGCAGACAAAGATCCATATACACCCACACCAAAGTACTTGTAATTGTTTTTTTTTTGTTTTTTGTTTTTTTCCATCTTTAGATAGAGAAGCTGCACTCAGTCGGCTGGAGGCCTTTGCTCCTTCTGGAATATCCACACAAGAAGGCCAAAATGATCTTGCCTAAAGATCTGGTGTTGGGCAAGAATGCACAGACGTGTGTGCAAAACATACATGAGATTTTTAAAATGATGGTTGAAGGTAAGATTATATTTGTATACTATACAATTTATCTGTGTATTTTTTTTAGATTATTATGTATGTAGGGGTAGATGGTGTTGAGTAATTACTGGAAATAGTAAGGGCAACTTTGCTTCTCTGAGTATCTGAGGCTTGTGGGTGTTGTTTTATTTTGCCTTAGCTTTCACATTTTGACCTAATTGCATATTGTAAATGTTTTTGTATTTGTACTCTTCTAGCAAATACAAACCAGGCAACAGACAGTAGCCATGAGTCTGAGGAGGCTACTGTCACTCTGCATTTTGAGACAATAGCCAACCCATCAACAGGAGTACAAGGTGCGTTTGGCCCAGATTTGGTGCCTTCGCTTTGTGTTTTCCTTGAGATTTTTGTGAGAATGTGCTTTAGCAGCAGATGTCTTTTCACTGCACCTAACTAAACTTTTATGAGGCACAATGCTATCTCTCCACTCATCCTCAGATTCAGTAGCCACCATATGCATGGACCAGGGGGCTGGGACTATGGCTGATCAGGAACAGGATTTTAACCAACCTTCTACAGCACAAGGTCTTAAGCTCTTTAGCTTTATTTCTGTTCTTTACATCCTTGTGAGATGTCCTTTAGCAGCAAATCTCTATTTTGACCTGGGGCCGTATTCACAAAGAATTTAATTTTAGCACAAAGAGAATTCCTAAATGACGTTAAAATTTCCTCACTAAGGCAAATTTTAGCGCTAAATTTTCCCCTAAAATGTTGAGATACTTTCATCCCTAAGATTCTTTGTGAATACAGCCCCTAATTGTACTATATATTATGTAATCTGTGTATACACTTTTGAGAGACAACATCTTCTTTCCACTCATTCTCATCCTCAGATTTGACAGCCAGCATGAATTTGGACCGGGGGGCTGAAACTGAGGATGGTCCAGAATTGAATCTTAGCCCTCCTCCTACAGGACAAGGTGTTACAGTGTCCAGAGTACCTCCAACTAGCCTGGTTAAAACCAGACCATTCTCAGTAGTAACTGAGTTTTGGTCTGGCAAAGCTTCATTAATTACTCATTTTCAAAGGGGCATCACCAACGGATGCGCTCAAATGCCTCTGGGCGTGATTGGATAGACCTAAAACCAATCAGAGCGATCGTCATGTGTAAAGCCATATGCTGCGTCCCAATTCGCCTAAGTTACACTACGCCATAAAAGTATGTACTCTTTTTGTGAAGGAAAGGTATTTACTTTTGAATGTGTAGAAAAAAGTAGGCAAGCTTTGGGACATACTACTTCATCTTTATCGGACGGATCTGTCACGTGCGTCCTGTCACGTAAACTGCCCTGTCAATCATCTCGTCACAGTTAAAATCCTCTATTAAATCTAATTTAATTTCCTACCGTTTCTGAGAGAAATGTAGCAGCACGTTCATCTGCCAGTGGGTCTTTCATGGAGACTGTCCTCATGTGTTTGCAATTTGAATATAATAATGCATTTAAAAGTTGGTGCACTTCACCAACGGAGGTCGCTCAAATGCCTCTGGGCGCAATTGGATAGGCTAGACCTAAAACCAATCAGAGTGATCGTCATCGTGTAAAGCACACCTTAATGTTTCTGATTGGTGCCTCGATTTGACGAATTACAAATGGGCTTGAATGAGCTCTTTGCCAGACTACTTGCAGAGCAAATCTAAATTTGCCGGGAAGTTTGTCTGGGTTTTCCCAGGCTAACCTCCAACCATAGCCCTGCTATTTTAGCTCACTGTATGTTGTCAGTAGGAACAAGAACGAGAGAATTTGGTACAACATAGAGCGAATAGAGAACAGGAAGTTTACTCTGAATGGTACCATGTGAAAATAAACTGAAAGTGAGCTCATAGTGTCATTGTATTAGCGTAAACAAATGGTTTTCTATGTGGTCTATGTTGTACCAAATTATCACATTCTTTTTCCTACCAACAGCACTTGGGAAGCTTAAACAACAGGGCTATGATTGGATGTACTCTGGAGTATCGCTTTAAGCTCTTTTTTCTCAGATCTCTGTTATGACTTAATTGTATATTATGATAGACAACACTATCTCTCCACTCATCCTCAGATTCAGTAGCCACCATATGCATGGACCAGGGGGCTGGGACTATGGCTGATCAGGAACAGGATTTTAACCAACCTCCTACAGCACAAGGTCTTAAGCTCTTCAGCTTTATTTCTGTTCTTTACATCCTTGTGAGATGTCCTTTAGCAGCAAATCTCTATTTTGACCTGGGGCCGTATTCACAAAGAATTTAATTTTAGCACAAAGAGAATTCCTAAATGACGTTAAAATTTCCTCACTAAGGCAAATTTTAGCACTAAATTTTCTCCTAAAATGTTGAGATACTTTCATCCCTAAGATTCTTTGTGAATACAGCCCCTAATTGTACTATATATTATGTAATCTGTGTATACACTTTTGAGAGACAACATCTTCTTTCCACTCATTCTCATCCTCAGATTTGACAGCCGGCATGAATTTGGACCTGGGGGCTGGGACTGAGGATGGTCCAGAATTGAATCTTAGCCCTCCTCCTACAGGACAAGGTGTTACAGTGTCCAGAGAACCTCCAACCATAGCCCTGTTATTTTAGCTCACTGTATGTTGTCAGTAGGAACAAGAACGAGAGAATTTGGTACAACATAGACCAAACAGAGAACAGGAAGTTTACTCTGAATGGTACCATGAGAAAATAAACTGAAAGTGAGCTCATAGTGTCATTGTATTAGCGCAAACAGATGGTTTTCTATGTGGTCTATGTTGTACCAAATTATCACATTCTTCTTCCTACCAACAGCACTTGGGAAGCTTAAACAACAGGGCTATGATTGGATGTACTCTGGAGTATCGCTTTAAGCTCTTTTTTCTCAGATCTCTGTTATGACTTAATTGTATATTATGATAGACAACACTATCTCTCCACTCATCCTCAGATTCAGTAGCCACCATATGCATGGACCAGGGGGCTGTGACTATGGCTGATCAGGAACAGGATTTTAACCAACCTCCTACAGCACAAGGTCTTAAGCGCTTCAGCTTTATTTCTGTTCTTTATCTTTGAAAGAATATGCTTAAGCTTCAAATATCTGTACTGTACTGAACCAAGTCTATTTGTTTATATAGGGACAAGACAAAATCAGAGAAAGAAAGGTGAATTAAAATCTGACATCTGATATTCTGCCCTTTTTTACCTTATCAACACAGAGTATGAATTGATTTGTTGTGCAGGTCTTCCTAATATTATTGGTTTAATTAATTTCCATATGAATTGTATGCAGTCTTCATGTTGTAGATACGTAAAGTTTTTCAAGTATCAAGTATTTTTCAAGGCTACATTTGCATTTGGATTATCATTTATCATTCACTACTCTATGTACTTATGTTGTACAGTGAGAACAAAACAGAAAGATTGCCCCCACAACAATCGGGATGTGCACCCATACCGTGGCATAATCCGGACAAGGCAGAGAAAGGTAGGATTGGAGAGGTAGTTAGATTGTGTTATCTGATATGATGCCTTACCTACAGAAAATACATCTTGGCTAGCCTAAGCATGTTTTGAAGCTGGTTTGATCAGCCATTTTTTTACCAGTTCATGTTTTTGCATGAGATTTGATGGTTTAGTTTGACCATCTTATGATGTCCATTCTTAGCCTGATGCACCAAACGCTTTCACATTATTTCACTTTGTGCAAAGCGCCTGGAACCTATCCATTGGGATATTTGCTTCCCGGTAGGTAGATACTTTCTGCTTCAACCAATCGCTACTGCTTGGTCGTGACGTATGTTACGCGCTGGAATGCACCGTTTTCTCTTTCAGCCCGCCCTAAAACTGCCTTCTTGGGCACACTACTCAAGGCCCAGGTACCCCAGCGGGTTAAGTGATAAGTTACTCAGCATCATAAATTAAACTAAAGCGAACCATAATTGGTGGGACCCGCATCATCTGCTTAGATGTCAGCAAAGCTAACACCGAATCTCCTGTAGTCACAGTGGAGTGTGTCCTATTGCTAAATTTCGAATGCATGTCCATAGCAATAGTGCCAATTGTATCACCAGAGAATTCTTTGTTGTCACTTCGATAAGATTACGCCTTGTCTCTATGTCTCTAAACATTTTCATTTTAAAAGTGTAGAATTATCCTTGAAAGGTCCTTAAATTTGATGCTTAGAAAGGGTGGGAACCCTCTTCCCTGTTAACTATATGATGGTTGCTATCCTGACAGACTATTGCTTGCAAGTAATCAGAATATGGACCTGATTGGTGTTGTTCTGGGGAATATTCATGTTCCTATTATCTTTAATCGTGTAAGACAAAAAAAATTGAAAAACTGGTTGAAGAACGACCACTGCTCAATAAGACAAAGGATCTTGCTGGAAATTAACATTTGACCTCCCCCTCATGCAGTCTCACCTAATCTGCATTTCATTCTCTCTCTCATGCACACCAAAAAGTCACACAAGAATACATATGGTTTAATGTGAATGATTATCATTGAGTATTATGTTTAGTAAAATTTAAAATGTCTCAGAGTGAGTGGTACAAATGTCTCATTTCCAAATAAGTAAAACAAAATGTAATAAGGTTTTTGGAATTTTAAAGAAAACTGGCACACAAAGGAAGATAGGCAAACATTTTTTAGATTATTAAAAAGTGAGTGTGAAATTGTTTGTGTAGGGAGGGAAACAAATTTTTATTTGTGCATTCTCTAAAACAATCATGCATCAGAGGCCCCCTCGAAAACTAGATGCCACATCTCAAGGGGTTTTCCTCTTACAATACATTTTAAATTACTGAAATTATTTGAAAACTGATCACCTAATGTCACTGCAAATCATTCAATTTAAGTTTGCATTGTAAGTCTGTGTGCAATATTTCATGTAGCACATTTCCATGTCTTTTTTTGCCTTCCACAGGGGAAGACCGAACTCCTGTATGATTGGATGCCCTGCGATCTATGGTATGGTACCCTCGCTTGGACATTTCACCCTTACTATACCCCATTTTTTACATTGACACAACACAAACCTTCCAGCAACTTCAAAGAAAACACGTTGCATGGCAACTAAACCAGTTGGTTAGAACTACTGTGTTTGACAGATGACATTGAGCCAAAAAACAAATCAAAGGAAAATAAACATGTCTCAAGTGTACTTTGACATTTAGATTCAAGGGGAACTGCTGAATAACATCTATTGACCTATAGCCGTAGCCTGTGATCATGATGCTTATAATTTTATTCTATACTCTATATTCTATACTATTCGTTACCAACCCTACTCTCACTCTCAAGTCTTTGCAATCTACTGTATACTACTGTATACTATCTTAATTTTATTAGGTTATGAGTAAACAGTTACCAGTTGTAAACGGTGTTGTCTAGATATTTTCCTTTGTTTATTGAAAACTCTAGATGCTATTTTCATTTTTTTAGGCCTATGGTTAATCTTAGAATCACTCCTATTGAATACTCTAATATTGTGTAATAGTATTACAGCAGTGTAGTTTACTAGTGTAGACGTTACAGCATTGAATGTGAAGTCATTATTCATACCTTTTTCACTAACCACCTATCTCTTGTCATTTTTCAGCGGGAAAACCTGGCCTCCAACCTGGGAAACTGATTGATACTTTCAGACGCGTACACTCTCTCGCTCTGTCATAAAATCTACACAAAAGTGCAGTGCTCTTATATGTTAATTGATCCTCACAAGTGTCCTTCTCACATGCTCTCGGAAAACGTTCAGACACACATTTCTGTCAAAAAAACAAACATTTCTGTGGTGCTCACGCCCACACACAAATACAATGTTAAGTTTTGTTTTTTATGTTATTTGTTCATTTTTGGTAAGTTTTTTATGGATTTAATAAAGATTTGTATTTACTAAGCTTTTCCATGTCATGTCTAACAGACATCACTCACACTCATGTACTGTAAGTGATACCTAGCAAAGATTGTTGTCATTTGTATACTAGGATGTACATGAAGACTTGAATGAATATACTAAGCTTTTCCTTTAGTAGGCATCATACTAACATCATTTGGGCTTGTTGGTAAATAGTACTGGGGACCCATTTGTATTACACATGCTAGTTTTTTCTAATCTCTTGTATGTTGATCATTTCTACTGTGTCTTTAGTCAGTACTGGAACTACTTTTCATTTAATTCCTTCCTCTTGCTGTCAAAGACTGGTACACACTATAGTCCCTTTCAAGTTGCACACCTTGCACACGTCTTCATTGTGGTACCAATGGTTACATTGCTGAAGAGTCTGGGCTGTTAAGTAGCAAACGTTTACTTTATTCTCTAAAATGGGAACTTGGGGCCCGGTTCTTTTGCCAGGTAAAAAAAGAACACTGCAACCAGGCTGTGGGCAGTTGACAGAAAGTGACACTCGGGGCCCTATCTTGCACCCAGCGCAATTGACTGTACACCGTCACCGACACATGTATCATTACTATTTTGCACCCGCGCACAGTGGACTTTTCCTCCACAGACGCACGTCGGTAAATTAGGGAATGAACTTGCGCTCCCTGGGGCGGTTCAGCGCAAAGAGGAGGCGTGTTTCGGTGCAAACGTTCCCTGGTTCTATTATGCAGGTTTAGAAAACAATTTCGCCACTGACTAGGAAAAAAACATATTCTAAAATCAGTGGCGCGTTGCGCATCAATGCAATCAATGTAGAGTGTGCACAACGCGCACACTTTGCTTATCTCATCTAGCCTACACACAGACGCAGCAGTTCTCATTTTTAGAAAACCATACATTATTACAAGAAAAAAATATTCACATACAAGGGGAATCATTGTTGTGTCCATGAATATGAGAAAAAATAGGCATAATCTAGCTTACACATTTACCCAAATTTTTATACGCCTGTTTAAACGCCTGTGTGTTCTCCATCCCCAAAGTCACGTCTTTTACGGCCCTGACGAGAACGTCGGTCTCCTCGGCTGTGAACCGCTCCTGGCGCGCGTCTGGCAAATCCGCCGTTATAATCAATGGAACAAGCCCGCCTGCTCTTAAAGGGAATGTGAGATGTCGCTCTGATTGGTTTATTTCACGTTACGCCCAAACCACACCTATGAATAATGTAGCTACTTCAGACCAACACATTTTAGATTTGCGTCGGGTGCAAGAGTCCCGCTGGTATAATAGCAATAGCGCCCAAGATCCCAGAGTTACTTGCATTACACGTTTGATACTTGCGTTTCAGATCGTTAAAATAGGGCTCATTGTCTCTCAAACATGGTTCAAGTTATGTATGAAATGGGGCTCAGCTCAATGACAGTCAGTCATTGCTGAATTGCAATAACTTTAAACAACAAAGCAAAATGCTCCAGGTCATGTGATGAAATGTCATAGGCTACAGTAATCTACTAAGACAAAGCAGGCTGTTGTATACAATGAATCTTCCTATTAATTCCTAACCATAATACACTATAGTAGTTGCTAGAGGTGAATGCACTCTAGATGTGATTAATATGGATTATGTCCTCCATTCATTTGTTAAATAGGGATGTTTGCTAATACCAGTCATAATGGACAGAATCTGCCTCATGGACAATAGTGTATATCCTTTACAGTGACCAGGTTCTTATTCATCCTTCCTACAGTGTCCTCACTGTCCTGTCCCATGACTCCCATCAGTTTCCCCATCATAGTGGTAGTTATTACTGCTCAGTCACAGGTGTAATGTCCTTTTTTCTCTTGATGTTGAGCAGACCATCTTTATAGAAAACACAAAGACAAATCTACACTTTAACATGGGTAGTGTAAATGCTGCCAAAATATTAAATTTGTCCTTGCATGATAGTGGTTAAGCTGATGTGTATCCAGGGAAGGGCTGGGTCAAAATAATATATAATGAAATTAGACTTAATTAGGGGGGAAGGGGGGTTACAACAAGAAGACCTTTAAATATCCTTTCATAATTTTATTTTATTCACTGGAAATTATGCATATATACATTATTTCTAAATACAGGGACTTTTGTGTCAATCCTCTCTCATTTCCATTCAGTGTGACTGTCTGTCAGACCTTCCATACCAGGCAGTGATGAATAAGATATATGGCTTTAGAAGAGTTTGTTGTGTTTAATGTTTTTTTTTTTTTTTTTTTTGTGCCTGTTCATAAGGTGGGATGTTAATATCCCATTTCAATTCAATTAATTATGTCTGATGTGAGACATCAGGGGGAGTATCAGAGAGTATCAGGGTTATGGGATAGTCAACTATAATAACTGGGACTTTGGCATCCTTCTCAAGATGAAATTTGCTGTTGGTACTCCATTCTACATCCCAATTCACCTCCATGGAGCACTTAGACTCATCTCTGATGGGACTGATGATGGGGGTATCACCTGCAAACTTGATCTTGGTCGTTTCTCCTCCAGCAGTAGGAGCAATAGTTGCTGGTAGTTTGCACCACTGATCCACTGCCTCGTGACCTGTGCTGCGCCACTCATCAACTGTCTTATGCCACCTGTCCTGTGCACAGCTGTGCCACTGACTTGCTGTCCCATGCACTGTCCTACACAACTCATGCTGTTTTGTGACACTTGCCTACTCTCACATGGCACTCACCCAATGTCCCGTCTCGTCTGATGTGCCTACTGTCCCTAGTCATTTGTCACTGTCCTAGGATTAGGTTTAGGGTTCAGGGTTAGGTTTTTAACAATTTGTAAGTCTCACGGGACAGTGGTGCGGGACCATAAACCAGTGGCACAGGACAATAAGTGAGTGGCGCAGGACAGTGTACAGGACAGTAGGTGAGTGGCACGAGCCACCAGCGACAGTAGAATACAGTTTTTGCTCCTACTGCCTCCTTACAGCCTTGTGGTGGCCTATCCGTGTTGAGGGCATGCTTCCGTATTGTTAAAATTGATTAAATTATATTCCTCTGATAGTCAAGTATCAAGTGACACAGAGCTATATTGCTGCTCATGACTTGCAGGCTGGAGAACAGATTGAGAGGATCTATCATGTTCTATGCTAAGTTATGCATGCATAGGTGTTAATTGACTCGTAGCAGAGTAAACAGCTAGGTTGATGGTATTTTCCACAGCCTTGTAAGCAAACTGATAGGGATCCATGAGTGACAACAGTAGTGGTGGACATCTGGCATGCAGCTTTATTATACTTTCAGACACTGGCTACGATCTTGTCCTGTTTCCAACTCTGAACCTATCAGCACCCTTAATGAAAGGTTCACTTTTTTCATATTAATTTGAATACTATCCTGCTTAAATACATTTGTTTTGAATATATGAATAACAGATTCATGGCTTTTTATCAAAGCTCTAACCTGTCAAGTCCATCACAGCGTGTTAAATACTGCCAAGTGACACCAGGTCCCATGGACAATTAATGATTTTGATGTATTTCACCAGTGCCACTTCAGCATCCTGAAGAGTTTTTATTATGTGACAGTATACTGTAAAATGTAGATTTTCAATGAAGACTACTAGGCAATTATGTACTTTATGCACTTCAATTACAATCACAAATAATTTATGACATTTTCAAATTCACATTCAAGTTTATTGTAGCCATTTCCACAGTTGAAAGAAATCTCTCTTTGTGTGCTCACATGTACCACAACACACATCCAACACAAGAAAATTCAATAGAGCATTAATGAGCTCCATATTGTCCTTTAAGTGCTGAAGTTGAGGTTGAAAAGTCACAGTCCAGAATGCATAAAACAGTCCATGTCCAACAGTCCATGCAGAGGGCCAATCCATTCAGTAGATATTGCATTGATATAGTGTACACACTCATGATTGTAGTACATGAAGTTGCAGTGCAAAATAGTTTCACATTTAACAAAACCTAATGTTGATAACTGAATTATCATAGGGTTAGTGCATATTTACGTGTCTGATAGCCTGGGGGGTAGCCTGGTAATAAAAGGTAGCCTGGGTCTGGCCATTCGGTAGCGATGAATTATTGCTTGCTGGAGGTGTTGAAGTTTAAAAAGATAGGATCATCCCTTGACTGATAGCATTCTAAATCAGCGTTCACAACTCCTTTCCACCGGAGACAACCAGACAACCAGGGCTGGGTTTCCCGAAACCTTCTTAACGCTACGTCGTTCTTAAGTTACACATTAAGCTGTACCTTATCGTTAATACGTGTTTCCCGAAACGTTCTTAGTTAAGCATACCTTCTGTAAGTCATACTTCCGTAAGGTTGGTCTGGACCACTCTTAGCTTTACCTTATCACTGTTGCAGGTCTATATGAATATAATTCTGAAGTTTTAATACACCCAGACAGTGTTCAATTAGGCTAATTCAAGTGTTTTCATGCAAAGAATAAAATTGTCATTACACTGATTGTTAATAGAATTTTAATTATATTATTATATATAATAAAATTCTATACATTTATTTTAATTAAAGAGCACTTTTAAAGGCCAGTGAAAGCATAGGCTACTGTCAGTTAAGTCCTATTCGGACGCTAATATTGTTTCTCATGGTCTCGTACAGTAAGTCGGTTATTATAGTCCGAATCCATAATATCAGTGTTTTTTCTCACCCAACCCGCGTAAAAAACCCTGGCCAAATTAGTACCTACTGTTTTTTTTACAAACAGGTCGTACGTTAATTTAATTGCCGTCTGAATCCACATGTCCGAGTTTACAAGAAGAGATTCAAAATCCACTGTTTAAATCATTTTTGATCACTGCCGAGCACCGTAGGCTACGTTAGATTTAAACTTTTATTACTGAAATGCTGGAAAGTATTTACAAGAACAATATTTCACCACAGCTCCACCTCAGCGAACAAAAATGGGAAAGAGAAGAAAGCGCATAAATAATTGAAATGGTTATTATGGCAGCAATATATGATACAATTTAAAATATGTAGGCTTGGCTATAATAGGCTATTATAGTTTGGGTTATTTTTTATAATATCCCATGAGCCCTAATAATTGCAATTTCAACTATTTCTGAAGTGCTTCTTTTATAAAGAACACCGCTTTCTCACATAAACAGCCTCTGCACGAGAGAATAATTGATTCTCGAGGCATCGATATCAGCAGATTCAGCACCATCGACACGGACAGAGCCGGGTAACGGCGCACGTAAGAAGGTATATCTTAAACAGCTTCCTAAGGTATAGTTCGGGGAACACGCCTAGAAATGGTATACCTTCAGTTAAGTTATACCTTAAGAGTTTTCGTAGCGCGCTAAGAGACAACGTTATCGTGAAACTCAGCCCAGCTCAATGGAATCAGAATCAAATCCAAACTAGTACTGTAGGGAGATGATAATCGAGCGGATGTGCATAGGAAGGCGTGGCCACGCAACCTGGGGTAGGTACTATCCCTGAATCATAATGTTCCTGCTAGTGATGCCTCTGTATCTTTTGCCTGATGTGTGAAGAATGAACAAGCACTGTTCTGGGTAGGAGTTGTTATGATTTAGGGAGGGTGAGAGATAATGTAAAGTTTACAGATTTTAAAAACAAAACAAAACAAAAAACAAAACAGAATGGTCTCCTTTCTAATCTTCTTCTGACTCTGGACTACTAAGGTCATATTCATCATCAGTGTCCGTTCTGCATTCTGTGTCCTGTAACTGGAGGTCATCAACTATAGCACTATACGTGCTCACAGCTTGTTGGCATAAACTCTCCAGTGCAGAGGACCTCCGCATGAGGACACTTTTCAAACCAGCTGCAGCATCCTCTGACATGTCACCAAAATCTGTAACATACATAAACATAAGAATTACAAGTATTGTTCCAAAATTATAGCATGTAGAACCACACATGACAGAAAGATGTTACTCAATTTCTTGTTTTGTTTTTTGTTTATTTGTTGCAAGAAAACTTAAACACGGAATTCAAGGCCATTTTATTGTCATATGCATATAGCTACTGGTACCAGCTCCACTTGACTCTGGTACCAAGCACTTTTGGTTCCACTTCTGTTGAAGTTCCAACAATGATGTGTAAATATTGGAGATAGCTCTGTGGTCATTGTTATCGCTAGCATCGTAATGTTAACGTTCTGAGCATGCCCTCAGCAACAGCTCAGTGTTAGCATGACAGGACGCTGATAGAGTAAATATTGCCATCTCCCCAAAAATGTGTATTGTGATGAATTCAGAATACTTTTGATTTGATCTGTTCTGCTGTAGTGATTGCTGTTACCATCTTTTCCACGTTGGTGATGCTAGGATAGTTTACTTATAGGAACCAGTTACATGAAATGGTACTTTCATGCAGTGGAAAACGAAATGTTTGAAACCAAACCGAGTAGAGTCGTGTTGTGGTGAGGTGAACTGGTACCAGTCTGTAGAAAAGGGACTATAGTGTTAGTGAGAAAAAAAAAAAAAAATCCAAATTTGACTTACAGCCCATTCTGATGTTCTCTTTCAGTTTCTCCACTCCCTTTATCTCCTTACGGAGAGACGTGATGTGTTGAGACATCTCCTTCACCAGGATGCTCTGCTCCTCCTCAAGGCGTCTAATAAGCATCATTTGGTCAAAAAGAGACCGTTTTAACCTGAAGGAGTGACCTTTAGGTAGAGGGAATTGATGGAAATATGAAAAAGTAATTTAGTATTTATGATGATTAAGTTATAAGGCCAAAATTTCAAAACTGGTATGGACATCCCAAACACCAAAATTGGGCTCAGGTGCAGGACATCAAAATAACATAAAAAAAATAAATAAAAAAAAACAGTGAAGTGCGCACACTGCATGCTAGATAAATTTATTAAAAGCACAACATTTCGACCATCAGGTCTTAATCAGGTGCAAATGTTGCATCATTTGCACCTGATTAAGACCTGATGGTCGAAACGTTGTGCTTTTAATAAATCTATCTAGCATGCAGTGTGCGCACTTCACTGTTATTTTTTTTTTTGTTTATGTTCAGGCATACATTTTAGAGAACATGTCAGGACTACCATACCATCCTCACGTCTCTCCCAAGGCAGGATGTAGTCCTCTGTCAAATTTGAGGCCAACTCCTCGTCAATTGTATCCTCTGCACTAGCATTGTACAGCAGGATCTTTTGTTTCATTTTTTTTTTTAATTCTCTTATTTTTCTTCTTTTTCTCTGTCTTGTCTGGTTGCTATCTGCAAAGTGAAATAAGAAAACTATCAGGAAAACAGTTTTTGTTTGTTTGCTTTTGCAATGTACCATTTGAATATCAGTCAACCAACCATGCTGACGATAGAGGTCCTGCTTCTTGCGTAGCAGGGCCACTATGATACTTTCTATCTCAGCCCTGAGGTCCTCTGTTGCTCCCTGTTCTGTTGTGCTCCCTGGCTCTAAATAGGTAACACAATTAAGCAATTGTTTCATTTAAAAAATTCTGATCACCTTATGTAGTTCATATTGGAACAAAGTAATTAACAGTTGTATTTGTGAAAAGTCTGAGCACTATGCATGATTTACCTGTGAGTGCCCACTGCTGAACATCACACACCCACTGCTTTGCTGTTTGTTCAGTGATGTTATTCTTCTGGCGGAAATCACTGAAGCTGGCAACTTCCAGCTTTGCCCTCTCGGAGATCTTTAAATCACACAAAAATAAAAATAAATATCATGCAAGCTTTCAGCCAATACCGGGATCAAGAAATTCCTTCACCTACAGTTTATAAATGAATGGATGAATGAGCTCATTACAGATGGATGGACTACAGCTCTGCTGTTTGTTGTTAAAATGTATGTTGTGTCAGGCAAGAGGACCATTAGGAAATGTCCTTACTTTGATGTATCTGCAGGCCAAGACTTTGTGAAGATTCTCTGTCTTTTTTCTGTTCCACCCCATGGCCTGTTGAGTGAGCATATTCTCTCTCCCTGATTAAAAAAATAAATCTGCATGCGTGATTGGATCAATTTACTTGAGAAAGACCATTGCAGTTAGACACGACCTAACACAACAATTACTTTAGTGCAAGGAGAACAGGAAAATGACATTTTAGAAGTCAGAAATACCTCATCACAGCGTATGGTTTGTAATGTGTCATACCAACCTGCCTTTGTCATGTACTTTGTGACAAGAGCTGCCCTGGAGAGAAAGCTGTTTACCTAGATAAACAATAAAGAAATGAATGCATTTCTATATAACATTACCAAAAAATCCAACAACAAATAAACCAAAACATATGTATATGTGAACATGTAGCCATACTTAATATTTAAGTAATATCTTATCGTCAACTAGCTCTCCACCTTAGAATGCCATGCAAACTAAAACAACCACACCCTTTCAGCCATAGCCATAGACATCAAATTGGAAAGATCGAGCCCAATTTTTCAAAGTTGGGAGCAATGCTGGATCTTGCCAATTGGGTCTACATTTTAAAACCTCACAATGGCATGCCAGAGCTGTGACAGTCGGCATTTTCATAGAATCCCATGAAAGGTTGGAAAGTCAACCATTGCCTACTGGTTAGTGCCTTGGGCGTTCGACTTGTTCGAATGCCGACCAAGAGGAAAGTGGTTGTGTAAAAAGTGAAAGTTGGTGGGGAAAGTTGTTGAACATCGCAGTCCCGTCCACATCCACGGCTAAGATTCCCTTGAGCAAGACACTAAACCCTTCACTGCTCCCCGGGCGCCGCAGCAGCTGACTGTCCACCACTGCTTTTAAGTGGTTAGGAGATAGTCTGTGCCACCTCACTGTGTGCTGTGTATGTGCGTCTCTAATTCACGGATAGGTTAAATGCAGAGACTGAATTTCCCTAACAGGATCAAAAGAGTGTATATAATTAAATAGTGCAGCTCAGAGGGAAAGAAGCTTGAAATAGTGATGCATCATGCATAAACCACCACTGCTGACTTCACTTTTTACTCAGACATAATGTGTGTTGCAACTACAGTTCAGATAGTGATCTGATGGTCATCCGAGCAAGCATGGATCTTTGTTTGATACCCTGATGTACTTTATCCTTCACACTCTGCTTGTCTCTCACATAAATGTATCAGTGAAGTCTCCTATATCTACATAGTTACAATTAATGTCGGTAATAACATACTTGTTCAACTTCCTCTCCAACAGTGTTCCCTGCTCCATCCTGATTCCTGCCACCCCATCTCACCTGCAGCATAGTGTTGGATTAATTTCATACCATAACTTTAAAAATCTAATGTTATGCAATCATGAATTATGTGCACATTAAAACCACTTTCACATTAAAGGTGTCATATTTTATCTGCAAAATATACTACATAAGATATCATAATCACAGACTTACAATTTAGTATATTGCCACTAATACCAGGTTAAAATAATAAAAAATAATCATTGCTCAACTTTTCGCATCTGAATTTCAGTATCAATTTGAGGTACCTCGCATTTTGCTGTATGAGCTTTGGCATGCATCACACTGAGAAATGGCCTCATTTCCATCAGCGGTTGAAGATCTGATGATTCTTCAGTCACTTTGCTTAGGTATGGCCAGTACCTAAAAAGAAGCACAGCATTAGTAGGCATTAACTAAAACTTTGCCTGGCCATCAATATAAAACGAGTGAAAAAAAAACAGGCATTTGTCATTTAATGTACAGTAGGTTGATCGAGTTTCAATATGATAATAGAAAAATTACCTGCAGACAACATCCATGCAGAAGAAAGTGACATTGGCCCTCTCTGACAATTCCCTCTGTAAAAACATTGGGTAGGCGAAGACCTCGCCACGGTAGTGGTTCAGTCCTCGCAGCAATATCCCGTGTCTGATACACAAGAGGGCAATATGGTTAATAATCAATTTACACAATAAGACCTGTGGAAAGCAAAACTAATCAAAACCCTCTATTCAAAGCTTATATCCATTCACACACACACACACACACACACACACACACACACACACACACACACACACACACACACACACACACACACACACACTCTCTCTCTCCCCCACACACACATTTCCCCATCAATCTGTACATATGTGACTAACTTAGCTTTAAAACAATGTTCTTGGGAAAAAAATATATTAACGGGATTTACTTTAATAATAATTCAAGTGTAATTAAATATTAAATAATTAAAGTGATGAAGCCAATATGGGGATGATTAGGAGGCCATGATGGGCAGAGGCCAAGGGGCAAATTTGGCCAGGATGTCACCCCTACTCTTTTTTCAAAGGACATCCTGGGATTTTTTAATGACCACAGAGAGTCAGGACCTCTGTTTAATGTCTCATCCGAAGGATGGAAAGGACTTTACTTCCCATAAGGAAATTAAACACGACTCTGATACATATATCCACAACTGAGTTTCCACAGCGTGTGACAAGTGGCATCTGTACAATTGCTTATGCACTTATGATCTACTCACATACCTGCAGACTGCCACTTGTATCCCCTCTTCATCTATTTTGGACGATGATTTTTTTGACGTCTCCTTACTCGCCCTGAACCTTGAAACACCACATGTTCCACTGTTATCTGCCTGTAAAGTCAGATATCACTCGTCTTAACAAATAGAAAACAGAAAAGACACAAACATAAGCAGTAGATATACTGTCTTAATATGCAATATTACACATACTCTTGTCATGCTGCTGCCTCTGACGTTGTTTAGAAAGGCTGATACCTCCTCATCTTTGGCAAGAAATAATCCCTTGTACAGAGACTGTTCCTCATTTCTGTCCATTAAAATTGATCACAAAAAAAAATCCTTTTTTAACTGACCAAACATTACTCTACATGCAACTATTTCTATGACATTGCTGTGGTTTTGATATTGACATTAATGCCTGTGTAATATGAACATACCCCCTTGATTTTTTGAAGCGATAATGTTTGCGATTGCCATCGCAACACACTGCCAACATGTCTGGGTGACATGCTGGACAGTAAAAGTCATTTACTTCACACATCACCTCTTCTGTATGCTTGCAAAAGCAATATTCGAAAAAACTTTTCTGGAACGTATCTGCACAGACATTTCCCGGCTATGACATAAAAAAAATTATTAGTGTTTACAGAAAATAAATATTACAATATTACAGATACAGTAATATGATTATGTGTTACAATGATTCAAGCAGATCTACCCTTCCAGCCTGAACAGAACGGTGCTCCAGTAGCTTTAAAAAGGCATTTCTTGACATCGAAGGAGCCGATACTTTAAGGTGAGCAAATGCTTCGAAGACGTCAAAACTATATAGTGTCTGGCAGTTTGTTGTGCTTGGCCAGTAACGATACCTAAGGAGCTCTTTCACCCCTGGGGTCCATTCCACAAGGCAGGTAGGACAAACTTTACGGGGCAAACAGACATCATATCGTCCTGTGAAAAAAGAGACACATTAAACGTGCTTCAAAGAATCAACTTTTTCCAACTCAACTGTGCATTATTCATTCACTGTAGTATTTGATATGGCATTGGCATTTGGTAATTGGTATATTATTCATGAGAAAAGCTTTGCCTTGATTGCAATTGTTAACTTCTGCAGTACAACAAAACAAAAAGCAGGACTTTTCAAACTTACCATTCATGGTGACCACAGAAATATGCTTGCCAGAGGTGACCTCAATCTCATGGGTGCACTCGCATATTGCCCTACGTGCGGGCAAGGGCAACTGACATACTGCAATGCAAAGAGGTTGTTACATTTTTCCTCAATCGAGAAGGTATATCTATACTAGTGATTCAAAACAAACATCTACAAAATAGCTCTACCATATGTCATTATCACTGTTTTCTTACTAATAGCACGTTTCATAGTCAAAGCCAAACAAAAACAATTTCTTCAGTCAAAGAGAGATTCAAATTAAGAGTTTAATCCTTTTCCATTGACAAAGTCTATCAACAAAGAATATTTGTGTAATTACTCTTTACTAGTCAACAGAAATTGTTATTAAACACATACCCTGCTCACAAAAGTGAGGCTGGCCATTTTCACCCATCCCCACAGCCTTTGTGGGGGGAATAGGCTCCAGGTAGCCATGGAAAAGTGCCTCCCTGCCGTGGAACACATTCTTTTTGTGAGCCTCCATGTCGCATCCTCCACATAGAAACTCCATGTCCAGTGGCACACAATCCAGGCACCTAATTACTGCCTCTCCAGCGCCGCACCTGTGGCATTTTTGGTTGATGTCTCTTTCAGCGGACAGTTTAGCATCAAGCAGCACTGGCCTTGCTGCTTTTGCCCTTGTATCAGCGTGTAGCTGCCGCTGTGCCCATGCTGTTTTTTCAGCTGCCACATTAACCTCAACAAGAGTGTCCCTTAACTCTTGAAGACGCGTTTCTGAAAATAAATGAAAATAAATAAATAACTGTTAAACAACCCTTCGATTGAGTGAAGGCACAATGGATCAAAATGACTTAATACTGAATGGTACGACAATAATTATGACTTAAAATCTGACTTTGACCAAGCCATACACTACAGTGTCCATTCAATGTAGGTTTAATGTACTGTATATGGACTTGCTCATGGTATCACAAACCATGTAATATGCTTCCGATAATATACCAGTTTGAAATGAAAAGTTGGAGTGTCTATCACTTCACTTCCCAAACTAGGCAAGAATTAACGCCTCTGCAAAAGCACTGAGTGCAGAATTGTCAAAAATCAGAATATAATGCACATGTTCTGTCTACAACAAAATAGAAACACAAACCACTTTTAATGTAGTTGCGTGGAGAAGAAGTGTGAGACATCAACAACAATGAATCAAGGAAAAGTTTACAAGGTCATTAGAAAAGTTGTTTATATGGAGGAATAGGAAATGTAGTCTTAGGGATATTACACAGACATACTCACCAAGACTTGCAGTCATCTCTTCTTCTATCTGAGGGACTTCCTCAGACACTGTGTTCAATTGAACTTCGGAAGCTGTAAAGGCCAATACATTTGGTTATCTATTCTATCAGGGTCTTAAAGCATCATATATTTTAGTCCAGAAAATTCACAAAATTCCATCATACATCTGGCTCAGTGAGCTCAAACCATCTTTTCACTCACCAACATTTAGATAATTACCGTTATTAAACTATAACAACAGTGCTATAAACAACAAACCTAATGCACGGCGTTCTGCTTTTTGACGTTTCTTACGTCTGTTACTTATGGCCGCTGCGCTTGCGACTGCTTTCTTTTTCATAGTCCTCTTTCTTTTTTGAGGGACATGGCTTTCCATTGCCATTGCCATTGCAGCCTATATGAAAATAAAATATTAATGTTTTCTGCTAGAATATCAGACTAACTTATGGTTATGTTTGATGGATGCTTTTTTCCAAAGTAACTAACAATAAAAAAACACAAATCAAAAACTACAAAATATAAAATACTACACTACTCCAATATACATTAAATGTGTAGAACATCATACCTCAACAGCAACTACAACAAACAAACAATATGTAATTTTGTAAGACATGGGTGTAAGTGTATAAAAATGTCTCACCCTGGCCTCATGGAGAAGAGCCTTGCTTATTTCGGCAGCCATATGCCCCCTGACCTCACTGGGATCTTCAAAGACTCTTGAGTGTTTTTCCGACATGGTGCACACTCACAGATACAATACAAAAATACAGACAATAGACACACAATACAGATATGAAGATGAGTGTGTGTGTGTGTGTGTGTGTGTGTGTGTGTGTGTGTGTGTGTGTGTGTGTGTGTGCGCGTGTGTGAGGGGGAGGGGAGGCTGAGTGAGAGTGAGAGACTAGAGAGAAACAGAGTGAGAGAGACAGAGAGATTGAAAGAGTGGCTCTTAAAAGTGCCTTTGTTTTCTATGTAAGAGTCTATATAAAAGAGTTTATGAAGAACAGCAAATAATCTGTAGAACAGACAAGAAAGCATCATTAGATCTCTGAGAAAAAAAGACATTAATTAACTCACAAATATTGGACTACAGTTATTTACTAATTACATTTGAATCAAAAGAAAACAAAGAGAACATTTGTCTCTATGATGGTGTAATTTTAATTTTAATCTTTATGGAGAAACGTTTTAGCTCAACAGTGTGAGTTCTATTGCAACACAACAAACACAAACTAATCCCCAGGGTGAACGCAATAAACAATAAAGGTGATGTAAATAAATACGTAACGCAGGCTTGAGATACATACCGATCTGTAGAGGTGATCCTCGCAATGGCTGTAAAAACCGCGAAATTCTAGGATGCGCGTACGGAAGTGTGACGTGTCGCCGTCATGGCAACAGACTCATCTGATTTAACATTCATTTATTATTAATCTTTATCGTGTTTTGTTGTTTGTATATGCCTATCTGTCAATTCCGTGAACAGTAAAAAAAATAAATAATAATAATAATAATAGTAAATTAGTCCAAATAGTATTTAAACTAAGGCTGATGGATGGAGAGGTGGGGAGTTTGATTGATCAAGCCTGCCTCTAGTGATCCGGTTATCCGTGTGTCCACCACGGAATAATCCGTGGTGCCATCACAGAATTTCACAATATGCAAAGGGATACAAAACTGATCAGGGGGGGATAAGAGGTTCACAGTTTAATTGGGCTACATTGCATCGCAAACACAGACAACTTGAATAGCCTACTTAAAGTGTCAAAATCAGCAATAGGCAATATCGTCCAGTGAAGGTGAAACAATCTACTGAATATTCCGTGGTACCGTCACGGAATGAGGTGACCAGAAGCTATCATAGCGATTAAACGACGACAGAACAGTGCAATATCAAGTTAAAATCCCTTTGAGACTAAACATTTAAACTGAAGTACTTTAAGTAAACTCAGAATATTTAAAGCCATACGTTTCCAAATTATAAAACGACGTCAATTGGGGGAGCGCAAGTGATCCGGTTATCCGTGTGTCCACCACGGAAGAATCCGTGGTGCCATCACAGAATGTTATGCAAAGGGCTATACAAACTGATCAGGGGAGATAAGAGGTTCACAGTTTAATTGGGCTACATTGCATCGCAAACTTGAATAGCCTACTTAATGTGTCAAAATCAGCAATAGGCAATATCGTCCAGTGAAGGTGAAACAATCTACTGAATATTCCGTGGTACCGTCACGGAACGTGGTGACCAGAAGTTATCATAGCGATTAAACAATGCAATATCAAGTTAAAATCCCTTTAAAACTAAACATTTCAAGTGAAGTACTTTAAGTAAACTCGGAATATTTAAAGCCATATACGTTTCCAAATTATAAAACGACGTCAATTGGGGGAGCGCAAGTGATCCGGTTATCCGTGTGTCCACCACGGAATAATCCGTGGTGCCATCACAGAATTTCACAATATGCAAAAGGCTATACAAACTGATCAGGGGGGGATAAGAGGTTCACAGTTTAATTGGGCTACATTGCATCGCAAACACAGACAACTTGAATAGCCTACTTAAAGTGTCAAAATCAGCAATAGGCAATATCGTCCAGTGAAGGTGAAACAATCTACTGAATATTCCGTGGTACCGTCACGGAATGAGGTGACCAGAAGCTATCATAGCGATTAAACGACGACAGAACAGTGCAATATCAAGTTAAAATCCCTTTGAGACTAAACATTTAAACTGAAGTACTTTAAGTAAACTCAGAATATTTAAAGCCATACGTTTCCAAATTATAAAACGACGTCAACTGGGGGAGCGCAATTGTTGGAACAGGGAATCCGTGTGTGGACCACGGATGCTGCCTGTCATTGACTTACATAGGGATCACTTCCGTGGGCACATCACGGAATTTTCGGCGATTCCGTGAAACTGTCACGGATTTTGAGTTAAGGGGCCGTGTTCATTTCACGGAATTCTGTGAGACCAGGTTGTCCCGAATGGCAAATTTTTCATTCATAAATGTAGATTGTCAAAATCTCCTCCTTTATACTCTTTTCTCTAACGAACTCACTCTGTTAATGAAGTCTCTTAAAATTTTTTAAAATTCAAAAGCTATGTCTATTGTAAGATATTATGAATCTGTATTTGGCGTCTTGTGAATGTCTCTTTTTATTTTATTTTATTTTTTTTTATTTTATTTTATTATTTTTATTTTTATTTAATCATCTTTGGAGTTTGTTACCCATGCCTGTTTTTTTTTCTGTAATGTTATTTACATGTTCTAAATAAAAAATAAAAAATAAAAACTTTTTTTTTTTTTTTTAAACACACAACAACAAACAACT